>NC_048300.1:137343112-137549134 GCF_013100865.1 Trachemys scripta elegans | reverse complement strand
CGAAGAAGTGGGCTGTAGTCCACGAAAGCTTATGCTCTAATAAATTTGTTAGTCTCTAAGGTGCCACAAGTACTCCTGTTCTTCTTTTTGCGGATACAGACTAACACGGCTGCTACTCTGAAACCTGTCATTACTCACCCTTGTGTACCTGGCCAGCTGCTCTTCATAGATTCATAGAGTTTAAGGCTAGAAGGGACAATTAGATAACCTACTCTGACCACCTGTAACTCACAGGCTATTAAATTCCACCCAGTTACCTGTGTATTGAGCTCAATAACTAGCGTTTGGCTAAAGCATACCTTACAGAAAAGCATCCAGTCTTGATTTGAAGACATCAAGAGACAGAGCATCCACCACTTCTCTTGGTAATTTTTCCCAATGGTTAATAACCCTCATTATTTAAAAAAATGATGCCTTATTTCTAATTTGGATTTGTCTGGCTTCAGTTTCCAGCCATTAGTTCTTGTTCTGCCTTTCTCCTCTAGGTTAAGGAGCCTGTTAACATCCAGTATTTTCTCTCCACCACTATGCTTATACACTGCAATCAAGTCATCTCTCAATGGAAGAAGATTGAGCTGGCAAGCTATAGGGCAGAGCCAGGCTCCTCCCACTCCTCACCCACTTGCTCACTGGAAGGGGTGTCAAAATAGCCTGAGTTGCAGTCCAACAGAGGAGCAAGGCGGGCGTGGGGTGGGGGGATTGGCATTCTGAGCAGCAGAGTGAGGGCTGTGACAATCTAGTCCTAAGCTCTTACTTTTCCAATAAATAAGAACAATTTTATAATGTTGGCCAAATAGAAGCACAGTCCACCTACTCATGGCTTACATGAGCTTTAAGGCAGCTGACACGTTCTCACTCATTCTTCGGGGAACAGCTGGCTGCATTACACTAGCCTTGCACCTTTTAACAGGTCCACAAAGCAGCATTTACAGCAGCATTCTGGTACATTTTCTGGCCAGCAGAACGAATAACATCACAACCCCTCCTTCCAGCTATATCGTACCTTTTATCCAAAGGATCCTAATGAGTTTATAGAGTATTATATGTAGAATCACATCAACCATCACAGAAATGCAGTCAGCTCTGGGGTGGAATATGATTGCAGCAGCCATTCTGTGGTAGCGCCGCTACACAACAGCTTTCCTGAGGGGAAGTAATAAATAATAATGCTTTGCATGTATCCTAAATTCTGAAAGCTCTTTACAACAATCAATTAATTAGTCCTGTCAAGGCCTCTGTGGGTTGGGAATTATTATAGACACACTGGTGGGTAAACTGAGGCACCACAAGGTTAAATGATTTGCCCAAGCCACAGTCAGTGTCAGAACCAAGCCCTGCTTAATAGTTGGTTGCTGCAGCACCAGGCCGCTGAAATGAAGAGGAAATGTAGACAGCAGAATTGAATTTATTTAAATGGATTTTTTCCAAAATACTGGGATTAGGACACTGCATGCAAACAGTGCACAGGATATATTTATGCAATATCACTAGGTATCTTTGCCCCTCAGGAGGAACTGCAAAGAAGGGCAGGGATTCACAGTGGGTATGTCTATACTGCACTAAAACACCCACCACTGGCCCATGCCAGCTGAGTTGGGCTCGTGGTGCTTGGGCTAAGGGGATGTTTCATTGTGGTGCAGACTTTCAGGCTTGGGCTGGAGCCTGAGCTCTGTGACATCCCCCTCCTGGGGTCCTAGGACATCTTGAAGGAGGCTGATAAATTGGAGAGGGTTCAGAGAAGAGCTACAAGAATGATTTAATGACTAGAAGACATGCCTCATAGTGATAAATAGAGCGAGCTCTTTGAGTCTATCTTAGCAAAGAGAATGCTAAGAGGCTACTTGATTACAGTCTATAAGTATCTACCTAGGGAACAAATATTTAATAATGGGCTCTTCAATCTAACAGAGAAAGGTATAACACAGTCCAGTGACTGGCAGTTGAAGCTAGACAAATTCAGACTGTAAATAAGGCGTACATTTTTAATTGTGAGAGTGAATAACCATTGGAACAATTTCCCCAGGCTCATGGTGGATTCTCCATCACTGACAATTTTAAAATCAAGATTGGATGTTTTTCTAAAGATATGCTCCAGAAATTATTTTGGGGAAAGCCTATGGCCTGTGTTATACAGGAGGTCAGGCTAGGTGAGCACAGTGGTCCTTTCTGTTCTCAGAATCTATGAATCAGGAGATAACATTTGCTGAAAAATCTAGAAGAGACACCCAATGGAATCAGTTTCTTACCTGTGAATCTTTAATGGCAATATGGGCCTTTGCCATGTGACTAATATATACATTCCACAGTGGAGAAAAATCTCTCTCCCTCCTTACTGCTTCTATATGCATCTGTATGCCTATGGAGATACACATATGCCCAGTTTTTTCATAATAAGTACCCTGAGGACACCAATTTGCCAGTCCAGAAAGGATACCAACATCACAGCATTCTGCTCATTCAAGCCTTAGACAGGCTTCTATGATTTCTCCAGGCCTCCATTTGGTGAAAGCACAACTCTTTGTTTATTATGCTTTTGGAATAAAAGGCACATTGTATCATAGTCTGATGTTCTTCCTCCACAAAAGCAAATCACTTCAGAATAACCTATGTATTTTAGGCACTTGTATGCACCCCCCCACACACACACTTACCATAGTATCTGAGGACCTCCCAATCATTAATGCATTTATCCTCACAATACCCCCATGAGGTAGAGAAGTGCTATTGTCCCCATTTTACAAATAGGGAACTGAAGGACTGACTTGCCCAATGTCACAGAGGAAACCTCTGGGAATTAAACCCAGCTTGCTTGAGGGAAGGGACTAGCACCCTAATCACTGGTCTAACCTTCCTTGCCTTTTTCACCTTCCTTCCCTACTGCATTCATTAACGAATTGACCTGTACTTTGCTCTCCCAGTCAAGCTGCGTTGCTGAAGCGAGAAGAATGAAGTGGATGAAGTGAATGAGCTTATCAAAACTGAGGGTCTTATGGAAAGCTGCACTTTGGCATTTGCTTTTCCTCTCATTTTTATGCTGCTTCAAGATGAGCCAGCTTCTGACACACTGCCACATAACAATGGTAAAGAATCACAGAAAGCCCCGATTTCTTCTAATACTGAACAAGGAATTTGACTAAAGAAAACAAGATTATCTCTAAAGCTACTGTGCCTCTCCATTTGTTTCACCCTAGAACCATATCCACCCCCTTCTGTATGTTTCCTGTTACAGTTTTACAGAAATTTTACCTATATCCTTACAGCCTCAGCTGTACATCGCTAAAAAAAATGGAGTAAGAAAATCTGCAGAAACCCTGGATGGAGATGACAGAGCCTACAACATCTGCAATTCTTTCTCCCAGCTGCAGCAAACCTGCATGTGGCAGCTGCCATTTGCACAGTCCTAGACAATAACATCTGGAAAGGCTTTTCGGCTAATGGCAAACACATCCAGGAAAGAAACATACGAATACTATGAGTATAAACAGCATGTGTTAAATTCAAGATGTCAAATTGCCATATTTTAGCTTGCCTTTTGTTATTAAAAAAAAAGCCAAGAAAGTAATCAAGATGAAGATAAAAAAAGACATTTTCTTCTGCATAGTACCATACCAGATGTAGCACTATGGGACCTTCCTGAGTTATGCTTTTCCTTTTCCAACTAACCCAATAGGACAGATGATAACAGCATATTTACAAATGCCTGATGATCCATTCTGAATCAACTCCTAGAAATGGCATAAAGGTACAGATAAAAGTTGCCAAGTTTCTAGAATAAAAATTGGTTTAAAAAGTCACAGACCATTGTAATATATCAGAAAAACTATAATCTTTCTGGCATATTTCATCATCCAAAGAAAGAGAAAGAATTAAGGCAATTTGTAAGAAATAAAGAAAAGTAGACGTTTATATCACCACTAAAGAAATACAGTTTCTATGTTCATTTTCTTTGGTTTTTGATATATACTTAGCTATATTACATTCCAGGAGCATCTAATTTCCATATAAAGTATAGCTACTTTCCATTTTACTATGTAGTGTTCAGGAGAGACTTTGATTTGTGTGCCCTAGGGTATATCAGAGAAATGCATAATTTTCTTTAAGTCCCTTCTGTCATGCACCATCAGTAAATTCTTGTACAGAATACAACATGGATGTTTAGTCAGCGAGCCTGCCATCCCACAAAAAGGAGTGGGTGGAAATAATAAATGTGTGGACCAAAAAAAAAAAAAAGAGAGAGAAATTCCATTAAGGAAGGTTATTGAATCAAAGAACCCTAGTCTGTTTTGGATTGTAATTTGAGGATAACAGCAAAATTGGGACCATGGAGGTGGATGCTATCAGTGTTTTTAATCTCCAGCATTCTGCAACACTGATTGAGCATCAATTCAATTTATCATCAGCAATAATGTAAGTTGTTTTTTTTTCCCACTTAGAAATGTGCTTTTTTGGGGTAGAACTTTCAGACCTGCTTTCTTTTTCCCCTGTGAAGACAAGCTTATGAAGTTCATTTATACAAAGAACATAAATCCTATCTGCTAGTGTTTTTCCTCTGTAAGCTAACATGAAATATGGTTTATAGCTAAGCTAATTCCCAGCATTTAATGTGGGCTGATGAAAGTAGTTCATCACTCTCTCTCTCTTTCGCTCTCTCTCAATCTCTCTCTGTTTAGAGCAGCAAAGTTACTTGTAGCACTGTCATTGCTGATGATATGACACATGATGTCTCACATATGCCATAACAATCAAGTGTCTTCACACTTTCCTTTGGGGATCCATACTATTCGAAAACAAGAACTTTCCATTATAAAGGAAAAATCTCTCACTTTCTTGTCATTATTTCTCTCCACAGATTTATTTCCTCCTGTTAATGACTCCCCTTTTTCAATTTGTGTCTCTCTCTCTGACAGATAATAGTCTTTTCCCTGTTCTCCTGTCTTAGCCAGACATTCAACTTGCTTGCTGCTCGTTATTTGGACTCTGGCAGAATGTAGATACAAGAACTTTCTCGTAGCCAGTTCAATAATTCCACTTCAAACTTAATAGTACTGCTGCCACATATAATCCTGACAACTCATTATCCACCGACCAGGTCCTGCTTATTAGCGGTCCTGTGAACCTATCCTCCTTCCTTTTCCTTCTACTCTTTTATTGATGGTTGAACTCCCTGTGCTGAATATTGCCCTCATTTGCACTTGTGCAACCGAATGAAATCAGCATAGTTGCAGGGTTGTAACTGCGGGTGGACTCTGCCCCCCACCCTCATGTCTGTATTTCAGTGGGGATGAGTAGCAGAGATGCCAAATCCTACGCAACTCCGAGTGACATTTTTTCACAGCGTGAACGAATGAAGTGAGCAAGCTTGTTGTGATTCTGCTTGTGTATTATAACACCTTCTATCTGAGGATCTTAAGATGCATCTGCCTACCTGTGAGGTTGGCAAGTGTTTTTACCTCTATGTTACAGATGGGAAAACTGATGAACAGAGTGGTGAAATGACTTGCCAAAGGTAACACAGTGAGTGAGGATGCCCAGAACTGTACACTAGTCAAAAGATCATCCTTCCATTATTTGTACCTATAAAGCTAGATCCTCATCGGCAGCTGAACAGGGCTTGGCATATCTGAAGAGGGAGGTGTAAAGGTTCCCTTTGGGACTCTGTGACTGGGTGTTCACCCCATACAAGGCACAGTAGGTTAACTTAGGGCATTTAACCTTATAGACTGCACCTGAAGGAGAGCCAGGTGTGACGTTGTGCAGTCTATATGGTTTTATAAAAACATGGTAAGTGAATATAATGTAACTGGAATATGCTTCATGCAAAAGGTCTCTTGTAAGGTATCATTACAAAGCTTATAATCTACTGAATGTGATCATCCTATTTGTATAAATGTACCACTCTTGTATCTAAAACTAGAAATATGAAATATAACTTTGAGGGCCTATTGTAATTTTGCAAAGTGTTAATGGTGGTTTGGAATCTTGATGACTCCCATTAACCAGGACCATTGTCTGCAGATGGCTGTGTTTACCTGTGAGTCTTCCTGTGTATGTGTGTGCTGGCAAGTGGGTAATGAAGTCTTGTAGTGACATGTGATCATGTCACCTGACCTGGAATCCATCTTTAACCTGGATGCTTTTCCAGTGATGGGGGGGTGGAAACCCAGAGGGACAAAGGGTTCCCACCTTATGCAAAAAATATATAAAGGGGTGGAAGAGAACAAGGAGAGAGAGGAGCCATCATGAAGAATCCCCTAGCTACCACCTGAGCTGGAACAAGAGCTGTACCAGGGGAAAGAATTGTGCCCAGGCCTGGAAGGTGTCCAGTCTGCGAAAAAAACTTACTGAAGCATCTCTGAGGGTGAGATTATCTGTATTCAGTTTAATTAGACATAGATTTGCGCATTTTATTTTATTTTGCTTGGTGACTTACTTTGTTCTGTCTGTTACTGCTTGGAACCACTTAAATCCTACTTTCTGTATTTAATAAAATCACTTTTTACTTAGTAATTAACTCAGTATGTATTAATACCTGGGGGAGCAAACAACTGTGCATAGCTCTCTATCAGTGTTATAGAGGGCGAACAATTTATGAGTTTACCCTGTATAAGCTTTATACAGGGTAAAATGGATTTATTTGGGTTTAGACCCCATTGGGAGTTGGGCATCTGAGTGCTGTAGACAAGCACACTTTTGTGAGCTGTTTTCAGGTAAACCTGCAGCTTTGGGGCAAGTAATTCAGACCCTGGGTCTGTGTTGGAGCAGTCAGGAGTGTCTGGCTCAGCAAGACAGGGTGCTGGAGTCCTGAGCTGGCAGGGAAAATAGGAACAGGGGTAGTCTTGGCATATCTATTGGCAGCTCCCAGGGGGGGTTTCTGTGGTCCAACCCGTCACACCAGGGATAATGGAAGTCTAAAGGAAGATGATGGGAAGGAGCAGGCTGGGCCTGAATAAAGGGATAAAGCGGAGAACAGACGGGGGCTGCAGGAGAAGTAGACTGCAGTGACTCCCTAAGAGAAGAAAGGTTTGTTTTGGGCGATCGCATCTGACAAGTTAGAGAGGGGAAGTAGTTCTCAGTCACTCTCTGGAAGGAGGGAGTTTGGGCTGGTGTGGGGCAGATGATAGAGAAGGGAAATAGGAAGCAGCCCAGGGAAATAGCGACAGGGGCTGGATACAAGCAAACTGTAGTTGCTAGACGTAGGTATTCTGGACTGGAACCCAGAGTTGTGGGCAAGCCTGAGTTCCCCTACTAGCTGCTGAGAAAGTGGCACAGGACCTGGTCTTGGACTGGAAGACTGTCTGGAATGGCATGCAGACAGCTGATCCAGTGATAACTCAGAAGGGGAGGACTATACAGTGACCTGGCTGGTGAGCTGAGTCACAAGAAGAGGAGCACAGCAAGCCCTGGAAAGTGAAGGGGAATTGTGAGCAATCATCAGAAGAGGGGTGTCGGGCCTGAATGGAGCTAGTCCCCAGATGTGATCGCAAGTACATGCCCCAATGGCGAGTGAACTCCATTATATGCTTCCTCATTCCTGGGGCCAACCAGCCATTTGGCTAGGCTGTAGTGTAAATTAAAGCAGACCTAGCACTTCTATATTTTACACTGGCTACCCATGGCCTCAAAGGGCTGTTCTGGTTGCCAGGAATCACCAGGGCACAGGGACACCTTAGACATGCCCCCTGAACCAGTGGCCAGGAGTGGGGAGGTTTAGACACCACTACAGCAATGCTATGGCATCTGCAGATTCTCCTATGCAGGAGTAATTGCCAGGTGGCTTGTAGGGCAAATTTGTGCTGCTGGGACAGTGCAAAGGAGCCCCAGCACATGGGAGGATCTAGCCTTCACTGTTTTCTTTCTTCCGTTTCACTATCTTTCCCATCTTTTTTTCCTCCTCTTTCCCACTATTCTCTCTTTGTTCACACAACCTCATCCTTTTCTTTGCCTCCTCCCCACTCCCTATTTTCTTACAATGGTCCAGTCTCTTCCATTCCTCATTTTCTCTCCCTTGGTCCTTTCCCTCCACTGCATTTCTTTGATACCACTCTGCTCTTGTCTCTCTCCTCACAATTAGTCCAGCCCAGACCTTGCGTCTCCCAGCATTGCTCCCTCATCAGGTATTTTAAGCTCTACCTGTTCTTCCCCAGATACAACCATGCCACTCACACCAGGCAGCCCAGTGCTTGGCTGAAATCAGCTCTCGGATGAAGAACAGCTGGCTGAGCTGAGCCCAAGCAAGACAAGGATTTTTAATAGAAAGGATTTTTAATGAATCTGTAAACTCAGGAGGTCATACCCTATGATTGGAGAATTGCTAATATAGATCCTATTTTTAAGAAAGAGAAAAACGTGATCCAGGAAACTACAGGCCTGTTAGTTTAACCTCAATTGTATTCAAGAACAAGTTTTGAAAGAGAAAGTAGTTAAGGACATAGAGGTAAATGGTAATCGGGATAAAGTGCAACATGGTTTTACAAAAAGTAGATCATGCCAGAGCAACCTGATCTCCCTCTGCAGTGGAGATTATTACAATGGTCCCTTATGACCTTAAAGTCTACAAGTATGGTGATGATGGAGGAAAGTATTTTGAAGTGTTTGCTGTCATAGTGTAGTCTTTGATGGCTGAAAGTTCAAATCTGGAATTGGTCAATTTAGTCCATAGTAGTAGTCTTGGTTTCCTTGAGGACACTGAGCTCTCACATTGCAACAGCCGCAAGTAATGCTTTTTACCATCTCTGGTTGGCTAGGAGACTCCATCCCATCTTGATAGAAGAAAACCTGGCCTCAGTTATTCATGCCTCAGTCACTTCTTGGCTGGACTATAGCAATGAGATATCCTTGGGCCTGAAACCTTCAGGAATGGCAAAACTCCAACTAGTACAAAATGCTGCAGCGCATCTCCTCAGCCACACAGGCTATTGTGAGCACATCACACCTGTTCTCCACTCTCTACACTGGCTTCTCCCAGAATTTTGAACAAAGTTCAAGGTCTCAGTCCTTTTCTTCAAAGCCCTCCATGGCTTGGGCCAGGATACCAAAAAGACCTTACAAAGGTCTGGGATGAAGACAGTGGTCAATAACTTGCCCCTCTGGCACAGTGGAACTCTCAACAAGAGTGAAGCTTGTCTGCAATGGAGGCAGAACATTCTCATGAGGAGGCTGAAAGTGTGGCGTGTTCTCCCCCAGGAACGAAGGGCCACCACAAACCTCACCACTCTCCAATCCAAGTGCAAAAAGCATTTCTTTGATCTTGCTGCCTCTATCATGCACACAGCAACAGGTATTTTTTATCAAGCACAAACACAACACCCTACCCCAACAAGACACTCCCCTGCACATGCTTCTCCCTCTGGGGAGAGGATAAGAGAACAAACACCATGTGACTGATGCGTAGTCCTGTTGGTTAATGCACTACTGGAAGGTTCTCAGATACTACAGTGAGCACTATAGAATAAAATATGTCCTGTCCCTTTACAATATGTGGGTGCACACACATCCACTCGTGAACTTTATAAAGGTGACAGGAAGTGGAAGACTGGTAAATGGTCAAACACAGAACATAAGAACGGCTATACCGGGTCAGACCAAAGGTTAATCTAGCCCAGGATCCTGTCTTCCGACAGTGGCCAATGCCAGGTGCTTCAGAGAGAATGAACAGAACAAGTAATCATCAAGTGATCCATTCCCTGTTGCCCATTCCCAGCTTCTGGCAAACAGAGGCTAGGGACACCATCCTTGCCCATCCTGGCTAATAGCTATTGATGGACCTATAGTCTTGGCCTTCACAACATCCTCTGTCAAGGAGTTCCACAGGTTGAATGTGTGTGGTGTGAAGAAATACTTCCTTTTGTTTGTTTTAAACCTGCTGCTCATTAATTTCATTTGGTGGCCCCTAGTTCTTGTGTTATGAGAAGGAGTAAATAATACTTCTTTATTTAACTTCTCCACACCAATCATGATTTTATAGACCTCTATCATATCCCCCCTTAGTTGTCTCTCTTCCAAGATGAAAACTCCCACTCTTATTAATCTCTCCTCATATGGCAGCCATTCCATACCCTTAATCATTTTTGTTGCCTTTTTCTGAACCTTTTCCTATTCCAATGTATCTTTATTGAGATGGGGCGACCACATCTGCATGCAGTATTCAATATGTGGGCATACCATGGATTTATATAGAGGCAATATGATATTTTCTGTCTCATTATCTATCCATTTTTTAATGATTCCCAACATTCTGTTTTTTGACTGCCACTGCACATTGAGTGGATGTTTTCAGAGAACTATCCACAATGACTCCAAGATCTTGAGCGGTAACAGCTAATTTAGACCCCATCATTTTATATGTGTACTTGGGATTATGTTTTCCAGTGTGCATTACTTTGCATTTATTAACACTGAATTTCATCTGCCATTTTGTTGCCCAGTCACCCAGTTTTGTGAGATCCTTTTGTAGCTCTTTGCAATCTGCTTGGAATTTAACTATCTTGAGTAGTTTTGTATCATCTGCAAATTTTGCCACCTCACTTTTTCCAGATCATTTATGAATATGTTGAATAGGACTGTTCCCAGTACAAACCCCTGGGGGACACCTCTATTTACCTCTCCCCATTCTGGAAACTGACCATTTATTCCTACCCTTTGTTTCCTATTTTTTAACCAGTTACCAGTCCATGAGAGGAATTTCCCTCTTATCCCATGACAGCTTACTTTGCTTAAGAGCCTTTAGTGAGGAACCTTGTCAAAGGCTTTCTGAAAATCTAAGTGCACTATATCCACTGAATCCCCCTTGTCCACATTCTTGTTGACCCCAGCAAAGAATTCTAGTAGAGTGGTGAGGCATGATTTCCCTTTATTAAAACCATGTTGACACTTCCCCAACAAATTATGTTCATTTATGTGTCTGACAAGTTTATTTTTACTATCGTTTCAGTTTGCGTGGTACTGAAGTCAGGCTTACCAGCCTGTAATTGCCGGATCACCTCTGCAGCCCTTTTTAAAAATTGGCGTCACATTATCTATCCTCCAGTCATTTGGTACAGAGGCTGATTTAAATGTTAGGTTACAAACTGCAGTTGGTAGTTCTGCAATTTCACATTTGAGTTCCTTCAGAACTCTTGGGTGAATACCATCTGGTCCTGGTGACTTATTACTGTTTAATTTATCAGTTTGTTCCAAAACCTCCTCTAATGACACTTCAATCTGCAACAGTTCCTCAGATTTGTCACCTAAAAAGAATGGCTCCAATTTGGGAATCTCCCTCATCTCCTTAGCCATGAAGACCGATGCAAAGAATTCATTTTAGTTCTCTGCAATGGCCTTATCATCCTTGAGTGCTCCTTTAACATCTCAATCATTCAGTGGTCTCAATGGTTAGTTAGCAGGCTTCCTGCTTCTGATGTACTTAAAAAAAATTGCTACTACTTTTTGAGTCTTTGGCTAGCTGTTCTTAAAATTCTTTTTTGGCCTTCCTAATTATTTTATACTTCATTTGCCAGAGTTTATACTCCTTTCTATTTTCCTCAGTAGGATTTAACTTCCAATTTTTAAAGGATGCCTTTTTGTCTCTCACTGCTTCTTTTACTTTGTTGTTTAGCTATGGTGGCACTTTTTTGGTTCTCTTACTATGTTTTTTAATTTGGGGTATACATTTAAATTAAGCCTCTATTATGGTGTCTTTAAAAAGTTTCCACGCAGCTTGCAGGGATTTCACTTTTGGCATTGTACCTTTTAATTTCTGTTGAAATAACTTCCTCATTTTTGTGTAATCCCCCTTTCTGAAATTAAATGCTGCAGTGTTGGGCTACTGGGGTGTTTTCCCAATCACAGGGAGGTTAAATTTAATTATATTATTGTCATTATTACCAAGTGTCCAGCTATATTCACCTCTTGGACCAGATCCTGTGCTCCACTTAGGACTAAATCAAGAATTGCCTCTCCCCTTGTGTGTTCCTATACCAGCTGCTCCAAGAAGCAGTAATTTAAGGTGTCAAAAAACGTTATCTCTCTGCATCCCATCCTGAGGTGACATGTACCCAGTCAATATGGGGATAGTTGAAATCCCCCATTATTATTGAGTTTTTTATTTGTATAGCCTCTCTTGCATTTCAGTCACTATCACCATTCTGGTCATGTGGTCGGTAATAGATCTCTTCTGCTATATTCTTATTATTACTATCCATAGAGATTCTATGGTACGTTTGGTTCATTTAAGATTTTTACTTCATTTGATTCTATGCTTTCTTTCACATATAGTGCCACTCCCCCACCAGTATGACCTGTTCTGTCCTTCCAATATATTTTGTATATAATACCCTGGTATACTGTGTGCCATTGATTTTCCTCATTCCACCAAGCTTCTGTGATGCCTATTATATCAATATCCTCATTCAATATGAGGCACTCTGGATCACCCATCTAATTATTTAGTCTTCTATCATTTGTAAATAAGCATTTTAAAAACTTGTCACTTTTTAGCTGTCTGTCATTACATGATGTAATTGAATGGGACTCTTTTTCATTTAACTATTTCTCATCAGATCCTACCCTTATTTTATCATCTTCCATCCTCTCCTTCTTACTAGGACATAGAAAATCTCCATTAATAGATCCTCCCCTAAGGGATGTCTCTGTCTGAACCATGTGCTCCTCCGCACCTATCGGCTTTCCCCCAGCCCTTAGTTTAAAAATTGCTCTATGACCTTTTAAAATTTTAAGTGCCAGAAATCTGGTTCCATTTTGGTTTCGGTGGTGCCCATCCTTCCTGTATAGGCCCCCCCTTTCCCAAAATTTTCCCAGTTCCTAATCAATCTAAACCCCTCCTCCCTACACCATCGTCTCATCCACACATTGAGACCCTGTAGTTTTGCCTGTCTAACTGGACCTGCACATGGAACTGGAAGAGAATGCTACCATGGAGGTCCTGGACTTCAATCACTTACCTAGCAGCCCAAATTTGGCCTCCTAGACATCTCTCCTATCCTTCCTTATGTCATTGGTACCTACATGTACCACGACCACCAACTCCTCTCCAACACTACACATAAGTTTCTATCTAGATGTCTTGAGAGATCCGCAACCTTTGCACCAGGCAGGCAAGTCACCATGCGGTTCTCCTGGTCATCGCAAACCCAGCTATTTTTCTAATGATCAAATCCCCCATAACTATTATCTGTCCCTTCCTAGTAACTGGAGTTCCCTCCCCCACAGAGGTATCCTCAGTGCGAGAGGACACCACAATATCATCTGGAAGGAGGGTCACAACTATGGGATCATTTCCCTCTGCTACAGTTGGATGTTCTCCTTCCCTGAGACTTTCATCCTCCTTAACAGCACAGAGGATGTTGGACCAGGGGTGGGATCATAGAATCATAGAATCATAGAATATCAGAGTTGGAAGGGACCTCAAGAGGTCATCTAGTCCAACCCCCTGCTCAAAGCAGGACCAATTCCCAGCTAAATCATCCCAGCCAGGGCTTTGTCAAGCCGGGCCTTAAAAACCTCCAAGGAAGGAGACTCCACCACCTCCCTAGGTAACGCATTCCAGTGTTTCACCACCCTCCTAGTGAAATAGTTTTTCCTGATATCCAACCTGGACCTCCCCCACTGCAACTTGAGACCATTGCTCCTTGTTCTGTCATCTGCCACCACTGAGAACAGCCGAGCTCCATCCTCTTTGGAACCCCCCTTCAGGTAGTTGAAGGCTGCTATCAAATCCCCCCTCATTCTTCTCTTCTGGAGACTAAACAATCCCAGTTCTCTCAGCCTCTCCTCATAAGTCATGTGCTCCAGACCCCTAATCATTTTTGTTGCCCTCCGCTGGACTCTTTCCAATTTTTCCACATCCTTCTTGTAGTGTGGGGCCCAAAACTGGACACAGTATTCCAGATGAGGCCTCACCAATGTCGAATAAAGGGGAACGATCACGTTCCTCGATCTGCTGGCAATGCCCCTACTTATACAGCCCAAAATGCCGTTAGCCTTCTTGGCAACAAGAGCACACTGTTGACTCATATCCAGCTTCTCGTCCACTGTGACCCCTAGGTCCTTTTCAGCAGAACTGCTACCTAGCCATTCGGTCCCTAGTCTGTAGCAGTGCATGGGATTCTTCCGTCCTAAGTGCAGGACTCTGCACTTGTCCTTGTTGAACCTCATCAGGTTTTTTTCTGCCCAATCCTCTAATTTGTCTAGGTCCCTCTGTATCCGATCCCTACCCTCTAGTGTATCTACCACGCCTCCTAGTTTAGTGTCATCTGCAAACTTGCTGAGAGTGCAGTCCACACCATCCTCCAGATCATTAATAAAGATATTAAACAAAACCGGCCCCAGGACCGACCCTTGGGGCACTCCACTTGAAACCGGCTGCCAACTAGACATGGAGCCATTGATCACTACCCGTTGAGCCCGACGATCTAGCCAGCTTTCTATCCACCTTACAGTCCATTCATCCAGCCCATACTTCTTTAACTTGGTGGCAAGAATACTGTGGGAGACCGTATCAAAAGCTTTGCTAAAGTCAAGAAATAACACATCCACTGCTTTCCCCTCATCCACAGAGCCAGTTATCTCATCATAGAAGGCAATTAGGTTAGTCAGGCACGACTTCCCCTTCGTGAATCCATGCTGACTGTTCCTGATCACTTTCCTCTCCTCTAAATGTTTCATAATTGATTCCTTGAGGACCTGCTCCATAATTTTTCCAGGGACTGAGGTGAGGCTGACTGGCCTGTAGTTCCCCGGATCCTCCTTCTTCCCTTTTTTAAAGATGGGCACTACATTAGCCTTTTTCCAGTCATCTGGGACCTCCCCCGATCGCCATGAGTTTTCAAAAATAATGGCTAATGGCTCTGCAATCTCACCCGCCAACTCCTTTAGCACCCTCGGATGCAGCGCATCCGGCCCCATGGACTTGTGCACGTCCAGTTTTTCTAAATAGTCCCGAACCACTTCTTTCTCCACAGAGGGCTGGTCACCTTCTCCCCATGCTGTACTGCCCAGTGCAGCAATCTGGGAGCTGACCTTGTGCGTGAAGACAGAGGCAAAAAAATCATTGAGTACATTAG
Source organism: Trachemys scripta elegans (assembly GCF_013100865.1). NCBI lineage: Eukaryota > Metazoa > Chordata > Testudines > Emydidae > Trachemys > Trachemys scripta. Next base: position 137,534,075 of record NC_048300.1, on the reverse strand, counting down.
CTTTTTCCACATCGTCGGTCACTAGGTTGCCTCCCTCATTCAGTAAGGGGCCCACACTTTCCTTGATTTTCTTCTTGTTGCTAACATACCTGAAGAAACCTTTCTTGTTACTCTTAACATCTCTTGCTAACTGCAACTCCAAGTGTGATTTGGCCTTCCTGATTTCACTCCTGCACGCCTGAGCAATATTTTTATACTCCTCCCTGGTCATTTGTCCAATCTTCCACTTCTTATAAGCCTCTTTTTTGCATTTAAGATCAGCAAGGATTTCACTGTTTAGCCAAGCTGGTCGCCTGCCATATTTACTATTCTTTCTACACATCGGGATGGTTTGTTCCTGCAACCTCAATAAGGATTCTTTAAAATACAGCCAGCTCTCCTGGACCCCTTTGCCCTTCATGTTATTCTCCCAGGGGATCCTGCCCATCTGTTCCCTGAGGGAGTCAAAGTCTGCTTTTCTGAAGTCCAGGGTCCATATTCTGCTGCTCTCCTTTCTTCCTTGTGTCAGGATCCTGAACTCGACCATCTCATGGTCACTGCCTCCCAGGTTCCCATCCACTTTTGCTTCCCCTACTAGTTCTTCCCTGTTTGTGAGCAGCAGGTCAAGAAAAGCTTTGCCCCTAGTTGGTTCCTCCAGCACTTGCACCAGGAAATTGTCCCCTACGCTTTCCAAAAATTTCCTGGATTGCCTGTGCACCGCTGTATTGCTCTCCCAGCAGATATCAGGGTGATTAAAGTCTCCCATGAGAACCAGGGCCTGTGATCTAGCAACTTCTGCTAGTTGCCAGAAGAAAGCCTCGTCCACCTCATCCCCCTGGTCTGGTGGTCTATAGCAGACTCCAACCACGACATCACCCTTGTTGCTCACACTTCTCAACTTTATCCAGAGACTCTCAGGTTTTTCTGCAGTATCATACCGGAGCTCTGAGCAGTCATACTCCTCTCTTACATACAACGCAACTCCCCCACCTTTTCTGCCCTGCCTGTCCTTCCTGAACAGTTTATATCCATCCATGACAGTACTCCAGTCATGTGAGTTATCCCACCAAGTTTCTGTTATTCCAATCACATCATAGTTCCCTGACTGTGCCAGGACTTCCAGTTCTCCCTGCTTGTTTCCCAGGCTTCTTGCATTTGTGTATAGGCACTTAAGATAACTCAATGATCGTCCCTCTTTCTCAGCATGAGACAGGAGTCCTCCCCTCTTGCGCTCTCCTGCTTGTGCTTCCTCCCAGGATCCCATTTCCCCACTTACCTCAGGGCTTTGGTCTCCTTCCCCCGGTGAACCTAGTTTAAAGCCCTCCTCACTAGGTTAGCCAGCCTGCTGGCGAAGATGCTCTTCCCTTTCTTCGTTAGGTGGAGCCCGTCTCTGCCTAGCACTCCTTCTTCTTGGAACACCATCCCATGGTCGAAGAATCCAAAGCCTTCTCTCCGACACCACCTGCGTAGCCATTCGTTGACTTCCACGATTCGACGGTCTCTACCACGGCCTTTTCCTTGCACAGGGAGGATGGACGAGAACACCACTTGCGCCTCAAACTCCTTTATCCTTCTTCCCAGAGCCACGTAGTCTGCAGTGATCCGCTCAAGGTCATTCTTGGCAGTATCATTGGTGCCCACGTGGAGAAGCAGGAAGGGGTAGCGATCCGAGGGCTTGATGAGTCTCGGCAGTCTCTCCGTCACATCGTGTATCCTAGCTCCTGGCAAGCAGCAGACCTCTCGGTTTTCCCGGTCAGGGCGGCAGATAGATGACTCAGTCCCCCTGAGGAGGGAGTCCCCGACCACCACCACCCTCCTCCTCCTCTTGGGAGTGGTGGTCGTGGAACCCCCATCCCTAGGACAGTGCATCTTTTGCCTTCCAATCGGTGGAGTCTCCTTCTGCTCCCTTCCCTCAGATGGGCCATCTAGTCCACTCTCCGCATTAGCACCTGTAGAGAGAACATGGAAACGATTGCTCACCTGTATCTCCATTGCTGGTGCATGGACGCTCCTCTTTCTCCTTCTGGAGGTCACATGCTGCCAAACCTCCTCACAATCCTTCTGTCCCTGCTGCGCCTGCTCTGAATCTTCAGAACATTGTGGCCGTAGAAGCATCTCCTGACGTCTGTCCAGGAAATCTTCATTTTCCCTTATGCAACGCAGAGTCGATACTTGTTTCTCCAGCCCTCGAACCTTCTCCTCCAATATGGAGACCAGCTTGCACTTTGTACAGACAAAGTCGCTTCTGTCCTGCGGAAGAAAGACAAACATGGCACAACCTGTGCAGGTTACAACAGCTGATCGCTCACCTTCCATATCACCGTCCTCTTAGGAGCTTCCTCAACTGTTGCAGGAACTACGCGGGGAAACCTGCAGATGAAAGCCTCAGTGCGCTCTCCCTAGGCAAACTCCCGCTGTTAGCCTCTGCTGTTCGCCGCTCAGCTGGTTCGCTGCTGACTGCCCTTATATACCAGTCAGGCCCACTCAAGGCCCAGCTGGAACAAAGCACTCCCAATTCACACTTTTCAAACAAACAAGCAAGCAATCAAGCACACGGTCAAACTGACCAACTGTCCCAGCAGCAGACACTCAGATACTCACCAACACAGCCCCCCTAATGCAGCACTTAGCGTACCTCCTCTCGGACAGCTCCCAGGCAAACTCCCGCTGTTAGCCTCTGCTGTTCGCCGCTCAGCTGGTTCGCTGCTGACTGCCCTTATATACCAGTCAGGCCCACTCAAGGCCCAGCAACACAGCCCCCCTAATGCAGCACTTAGCGTACCTCCTCTCGGACAGCTCCCAGGCAAACTCCCGCTGTTAGCCTCTGCTGTTCGCCGCTCCAATCTATTGGATCATTCTACTGTGTCCCAGAAAATCTCATCTGTGTACCTCTCTGTCTCCCTTAGCTCCTCCAGTTCAGCCACTCTGAGCTCCTAAGCCCGTACACAGTCTCTGACGCCCATGAGTTGCTTGCACTGAATGAACACATATGCCACCTGCCCGTAGCTCAGGTAATCATACATGCTGCATTGGGTGCAATAAACTGGATATCCCCTACTCTGTTTCTGGACTTCTGCCTGCATTCTCTTCTTACTCCTGCAGCTTGTTCCTTTGTTGATATTTTGTTTTTATCAGGGGGTGTTTTTGGCTTTAAGTTTAAAGAATGTTAAGTATATCTAGCCCCACCCCCCTCACATTCCCCCTACTAACTCCCTTGCAAAACTCCCATTAGCTGCTCCTGTTCACTAGCTCCTCTGGTCGCTTAGGAGCGGGCTTTTTAAAACCCTTGTGTTCCTGAGTACCCCACCCCCTGGTTAAGGGTTGATGGGTGCTAAAGGGCTAACAGATCAAAGCCTCATTAAGAAGCTCTCAGCCTTGTCTAGCAGGCTGCTAGGCTCAGCACACAGTCCCCCAAACAAGCAGACCACATGGTATATTTCAGTCAAGCAGCAAGCACAACACACATTCTATAGACAAACTTACCCCAAGGGTCACATAATCGCTCCTCTTTCACCTGGAAAACTCCCTCCCAAAACTACCCTGTTAGACGCTCCTGTTAGCTAGCTCAAACAGCAGCTCCCCAAACCTCCCTGACAGAGCCATGGTTCTGAGACAATTCAATTAAATGAGACATGAATGGCCTCTTTGCAAATAACACGGTGCACATATACATAGTTAATGGTCATGGTGAATGGTGAGTGACAGCATGATATGAAATGCAGATACGGGGGGTTAGTCTATGCACTTTACAGATTCATGATATAGTATATTCTCTCCGTGGGATAATGGAACATGTTCTTTGGTTAGAGCCCTGCCATTCAGGCATTTAACTGAGTCAGACAGGCACCTGGCCACAAGCTTCACAACTAAGTAGGGACCAACACACACAGTTATTATGTGAATATGAAAAGAGAAAATTGAATGTGAAGTCTACTAGACAGGGAATCAGTCTGTGTCATATCTTTTTCTCTCCCTCAGTCAGGAAAGAACAAGGCTATTTCTAAACATGGAGACCACATAAGTAGCCAAATATAATGTTCCTTGTCCAAAAGATGACAAGAAAAGTTTCACAGACCTGATTTGCTCTCAGTTGGCTTTGATGGGACTTAAACATGTACTTACAGTTAAGCATGTACTCGTGCACTTTGTTGAACCAGCGCTTTAGCTCAAGCTGTAAGTTGGCATGCTCTTAATTCTGGAGGTCCCTAGTGATGACCAAGATGATTGTTCTTACATAAGCTGTTTGAGACAGTAGCTGTCATTTAATATATATTTGTCCAGAACTAAATAGCACAATAGGGCCCAACCTGATTGAGGCTTCTAGGTTCTATCACAATATAAATAACACTAAAGAAGGACAGTATGTCCTAGAACTCAGGAGAGGACTAGACGGGGGGCTCAGCTATCACTTTCTTCAGCATCCCATGACCCCAAGGTGATGTGATCTGCCAGTTAGAAGCATGGCCAGATTCTCTGCTTTTCAGCATGGATGTCTTGGTCTTCAGCACAAAGTAGACTAATCCTTTTTTGAATGCCAGTTGGGTAAAATCCACTAGGTGTTCCCCAACTCCAGACATCCTGAGATATCCTACCCTGTTCAGAAAGTCAACTCTAGGCCCCACCATTTGAACAACACTACTCTACTATGTCCCTCACTCCCAACTAGCATAACTCAAGAAAGTAAAGGCAAAATTTAACCCATCATTCCCAAGGTGCCACCGATATCTACAACTGAGCTCAGAACAGTGCAAGGCATAAACACTTTCAGTGCAATTAGAATCAGTGCAGCACAAGAATTAGCCTTACCTGAGGGTGTGGCACACAATATTTGTAGGTTTCAATACAAGCAATAGGTGCCATATAGCTCTGCAAACAAATAGTCTTCAACTGATATATTTTAAAGATGAGAAACAAATACTGCACAAATAACTCTGACTCAGCAAAATTCACACAGTGAACCAGTGCCCTCAATTACTCTCACACTTCTCCAAAACAGGCTTTGCAGCAATTTGCCCATTTACAACACAGCTACTTCTTATAGTGCATCAGTGCAACCAATAGTTAAACTGTTACAGTTTTTCACCATCCCCTTTATAGGTCACAGAATCTAATACAGTATTGATAACCCATTTTGCTCCAGAGGCATTTACCCCAAAGGGGGAAGGCAGGTGATATTTGCACTGCAACTCTTTGTTGAAGGTCCAGCCAATGAAGCACGGCTTTAAATTACAGCTGAAGCAGAATAGGAACACTGCTAAATGAAGCTGTCCAGGATTCACACTGAATCATTAATGCATTCTCTGGCTGTCTGGACTATGCTCCTACCTCAGGGAATGCCATCCACCTTTGGGATGCTAAATCATAATCACCTATATCAGCTCAATATCAGCTCTTGTTTTATTTAAAGACTTGGATTTCTTTAAGGAAGGAAGAAAAGTCCAGCCATGCCCCTTCCAAGCTTTGCTTTGCTTTCAAGTCAGGGATTGATGTATTTGTGGGAGGGCCAGGAGGAAGCTGGGGAAACCTCTCCCCCACATACACTGTGTTCCCTAGCTTTAAACAGTCAATAATTTCCCAATCAAGGAATGCATTTGTCTCCTCCTGCCTATATTTTCTGAGCGTGGTTTTCATTATTACTGGCTAAATATATTACAACTGGCTAAATATATTATATGCTATTTGACCTGGTTCATAGCTCTCAGACATTGTGTAGAGTAGTTTTCTTCTTAAGGATTTCATAAATAATTCCGAGGTTAGGAACATGTACCCTCAATGTTCCCTGATAAATAGACTTGGACCGATCAGTAATCTGCAGGAAAGAGTGGGAGATTGATTAAAGACCTAGATGACACAAAACCTGGAGGGGAGTAGCTAATAATGTAGAGGCTATTGCAATGATCTGGATGAATCAGAAGAACTGTCAGAAGAGAAATTAAATGTAATAAATGCAATGTAGTCTGCATCAGTCACAAAGGCACAAATATAAGTACAAAATGGGAAACCAGTGACTGGACAGCAGCAATACAAGAGGAAAACTTGGGATAATCATTGATGAAAAATTAAATATAAGTGTTTAATGTAATGCCATAATTAAAAAGGCGAATGTAGTCCTGGGATGTATAAAAAGGAGAATCACATGGAAAATACCATAACTTTGATCAGCTGAAATGCTCAAGTCAGCAGTCTGAGATTAGTACATTGGAAAGATGAGGCCAGGGAGTTCCAAGTTGAAAAGGCTTGACTAAGCTCACTCCCCTCCTTGGTCCAAAAAAGCCTGAGTTTAACCTTCAAGGTAAAGTGATGTTTATTCAGGCTGTTTCAGAAAAGGGAGGGGGGATTTGCTTTCTTTTCTGGTTCAGGTGGGAGTTTTGTCACTTTTTATTACGTTTGTATCTTTTTTTTAAATCTATTGTCAAAGCACCTAGAGAGATTGGCATACAGATACATTGAAAAAGCTGTAACACAAATGGATGTAAGGAAAGGAAGAGAATATTTCCCCTTTACAAAGTCCCATAGCAGAAGAACTACAGACATTTCTTGGCACTACTATGGTAGGTGTAACACTGGTAGTATACATTGTAGTCAATGGTTCATGGGTTGGTTTGAAGTCTAGTGTCAGAATAAGACTCCATTGTGACTCCTCTGATTAAAATTACAGAGGTGGTATGCCAAGTACTTTTGAGTTTTCGATGTGGTGCATCAGGACTCAAAATCCAGGAACCACTACATTATAGAAAGCATAAAGAGAGGTTGGAGTGAGAACAGCTAAGATGATAAACCACCTGAGGCAAAGGACTTTGAAGAGAGATTTAAGGAATCAAGGCTGTGATTTCCAAAAGAGCCTAAGGGAGTTTAAGCACCTAACTACCACAGTCATTTGGAGCTGGGTGCCACTGCCTAACTCCCTTAGGCTCTTTTGGAAAACCTAGCATAAATCTGTACAGCCTGCCACAACCAATGCTATGGGGGAAACATATGATTCTCCATAGAACAAAAGTTACTCCAAAGAGGGGTAGAAGTTTTCTTCTCTAGTTAGCAACAATAAAAAATAACAGATTTAATATGAAACAAGAATGATTTGGTTCAAGCCAAATTAGAAGCAATATTTTTAATGTGAAATTTCATTGGGACAATTTAGAAAAGTGTTGTTGGCATCAAAATCACTGGACATGTCCAAGTCATGGTTCGACAAGGAACTACAGAAATAGGTCTAGAAATATTGTAAATATCAGATTACTAGAAAATGCGGGATGTATTCTGCTCTTACTAAAATCAATGGCAAAACTTTGTTAGCTTTCAATGTGTGGAGGATCAAGCCCTGCTGCTTGTCCCTTCCAGCTCTAACAATTGTAAGATACTCATGTACTCTCTTCCTGATGCTGTAAAAATGATTTAAGATCTGAAGTAACACTCCTAACCCAAAGCCTATATTACTGAGATTCTGGGAACAGTATTTTGACCATTGATCCTTCATTTGCAGAGTAGAGGTGGGTGAATTTATACACACCAGTAGAGAAAGGGCAGGAGTATCTTTAACTGTGCTCTCCAATAGAGCCCTCTGGGATAATTCTGCCCATTCCATCCTCTCCTATTATGCTCATGTTGTCAGTGGACCATCCACTGAAGAGGCTGACAGATGGTATATGGGGAGGCAAACTGAAATGAATGGAAAAATAGTAGCTGGTTAGAAGATGATGAAATAGATAAGGGATGCAACATGACCATCTACCCAGCTTCCTAAATACCATATTGGCAGCAGTTATTTTAAAAGTCAATATCCTGCCTATTTCCTCTTTCACCTGTCTTTGTCGTCTGCTTTTGCTTGAATTCTTTAAAGTCACTAAGTGAAGAAAACAGAATATGAGTTGTCTTACTTCAGGAAAAATATCCATGCTGTTAACTGCCTGGCTTAGCCTTTGATATAAGGAAATGTGATTATGTAACTACCACTACAGTAAAACTGGATACTGCTGGGCCCAGTGTCCATCTTAATGGCTCAGTAATTCATTTTGCCCCCAGCAGTGGAGAGAGTGCTATAAAAAAACTTATAACTAATAGATGGGAGGTCAGAGGCTTGCACTACAACGGCTAAAGCTGTCATCATAACAGTACTTATTGCTTCTAGCTGCATGACTTCCCTACGTGCATCCTGATATTTCAGGGGAACAACTCAAGCAAATGCTTTTGTCCATAAAGCAGATATGATTAATTATTAATATGGCACCAGAAGAGTGAGTACATGGCACTTCAGACATTTACCAAATGACAGCTCCCTTGCCCAAAAGAGGTTCCTTTCTAAGGCTACATCTACACTACGGGGGGGGGGGTCGATTTAAGATATGCAAATTCAGCTACGCGAATAGCGTAGCTGAATTCGATGTATCGCAGCCGACTTACCCCGCTGTAGGGACGGCGGCAAAATCGACCTCTGCGGCTTCCGCTGGTGGAGTAAGAGCATCAATTCGGGGATCGATTGTTGCGTCCCGACGGGCGTAATAGTTGCCTTCTATTAGGGCTAAATGACAGAGCAGTTAAATGCTCCTTTGTTTCGTGAATACAATGGATACAGCTGAAACAATGGAGACACCACTCAAATCGTGGACCAGCATAGCAAGGCTGGAGCAGGAGCTGAGTTATGTGGTCTGAGGGTTTTCCCTTGGAGTCTGAATGCAAACCCAGAGACTGGGTATTATTTGTTGGAGCTGCATCAGGAGCAGCCAGAACAGAAAGCCAACAAGAAAGTAAACAGAAAGCCAGGAGACAACAAGTGAAGTGAATCATCACATGGCCTTGAGAGAAAAAACAATGAGAGAGAGAGCGCTTTTGGGGCAGAGTTCTGGCTGGAAATAGGCTTGAAATTATAAGCAAAGAAACTGTCTCTTATTGTTTGATTCCTCTTGTGTTCAGGGAAGTAGAACTTTTTGTACAGAATTGCATTCAAGAAATACCTGACTATCATCAGTTTCTCCTCCTGATGGAAACAATCCACAAGGCCCCAAATATAGGCTAACCTCTCAGGCTAACACTATTAATAATGAGAATATCCACATTTACATTAGATAGGATAAATACATATTAGAAGGGACTTCTGGGGCTTATGTTAACCACTAACTGATGGGATTAAGGAACAAACTTCCCCAGTGAGTGGCTTGTTCAATAATTGTCCACTGCAGGCTTTATTACATTTCTTATACTTCCTCTGAAGCATCTGGTACTGGCAACTACCAGAGATAGGATACCATACTAGATTATCTGGTCCACTAAGGCAATTCCTATGTTGCTTGTATTTTCATGGTTCTGTATTTAGCAGTTTTTTAAACACATCTTTAGATTTTGTTTGTGGTTGATGATGAACTAATGGTGAAGTGTTTTCCTTGCCTCTTTCTCAATCCCCTTCTTTTTTTGTAGGCTAGCTCATAGGAGAAGTGATAGATGAAGAAGGGTATATGTGTGCTAATGGGAGAGAGAGCAGATGAGGTCGATTAGCTGTAACAAATCCAGGATTCAGAGACAATAAACACAGACACAGTAATGAATTAAGTTTAAATACTTATATGCATGATTTATCCAGATGGGAAGCTGAGGCTAGAACCCTGGTTCTGCAGCTACACTCTACCACTTGAACTAAAGAACAACACTTTTAAGGGATGCTAGTAGGAGACATTCTATCCTAGTTGTAGGCCAGCCACTAGAGGCCAATATGACTGAGCATTCATCACTCTCTAGTTTGCAAGGGTAGGAAGGAGAAGCCTGGAGGAAAGGAATGAGAGAGGTTAAAAGAAAGCCTGGAGGGAGTGGGGCAAACAGTATGATCAGTAAAGTTATAGTCAAAAAGGGATGGGACAATAGTAAGCAATTAGTACAGTAAGTTTATTGCAATCAATCAATATGCAGTATGGGAAATGGTGCTGCTCAGTACTGTAGGGATGATGGGTACCGTATAAAAACCTAAACAGATATATAGGGAGAGTGTGACCCGGGGCCTCTTGGTGCCAACAGGCAGCAGGCACAGGGGATGCATAGGGTTTTACAAGGATCCCCTGGTCTGATATATACATAATAGCTCACCAAAGGGTGGCAGGTAAGATCACTACTGAGAGCCAGAACCCCACTGGCCATGATAATCATTGCAAAATGTATGTACAGATAGTTTTTAAGAAGTTACGTATCCACACTGAATATTATGTTAAGGTCTTGGAGTTAAGGCAGGTGATGTACCTCAGAAATATTCCTTTGGCTAACGGTAGTAGACACCTATCTCTCTGTCTGGTCATTTGTGTACTGTATGCCTCACAATGTACCCCTTTTCATACTGAGCCACAAGAATAAACAAACAGGAGGTGGGTGTCCTGTTTATGAATAAAGATAAAGGATTGTTCTGGTATTCCTGGGAGTGCAGAGTGACATACTGGGAAGGCAAGGGGACAGCCTGTTTGTCTCAATACCAATATGTAAAGCGGGTCACAGCCAGCCTGACTATAAAGCTCTGTCAGGGTTTTGGATGAACAATATTTTGTTAGACATGAGAGTATCTTCTTACCACAGTCTAGGCTGTAGAATGCTTGTTTTGATTGTATTTGATATGTAACCACCTGTTTCTGATACTTCTAGCTGCTATTATTTGAATCTCTGTGCTTTGTTAAATAAACTTATACTTGATTTCACCATAAACAGATATCGAAGTGCTGTGTGTTAAGTGGGGCAGTGATCTGAGGTGGAACTGGTAAGCTGGGGTGCGCTGTTTCTTTGGAAGCAGCTACTCAGGGAATGATATGAATGTCCAGCAGACCAGGGGCTGTACACTCCAGGGGGTTGCTTAGAGGGCTCAAGGGTGGGGGTATGCCAGTTGCTAGCCTGTGGAGTAACAGTGGGACCTGTGAGGCTTAGAGAGGAGTGCTTGTGTTGCTCATGACTGGTGAGTTGGGGAGCTAACCCACAGCAGACACAAAGCTTCCCCATGCTAAGGGCAGGTGGTAGCGAGGTGCCTCACAACCCTAGGTGTCCCTTGGAAGCACCGCAGAGAGTCAGTAAAGGAAAGAATGAATGTGGCAGTCCTGGCAATGAGAAATATCAAAGCATTAGCTACCATGCAGATATTTGTTGGGTCCAAGGCTGCTCTTCCACCCTGCTACTTCCCATTGCTGGCAAGCACATACCAACCCCCAAGGTACAGTGCCCTAACCTTGCAAATGGAAGCTGAGGCCTCCATGAGACCTGAGGCAGGGGAGAGCATGCAGCAGAGATATTGCGCCTTTTCTCAGGCAATTCCTGCCTTATGTGTGCACATTTTTCCTCCCTCTCCCCTATAATTTCTGCTGATACATACAATGGTATATTCTGCTTTCATTAAGCACAAAGCAGTTTTATTTTTAAAAAGTGCTTCTTGTTTATGAACTTGAATGAAATTGCATTAGATAAATGGGGATTTAATTGCCCTTTTAAGCAGTGAAAAGGTAAAATTGGCTGGTTTTGCCTCATATATGCTGTATTAAAGAGCATCATTACATCTGTACAATCTATGCAAGCAAATTTCACTGCTGGAACAGTGGGAGTTAGTTGACATAATGTAATGTCAAACTGTTGATGAATTACAGTATCAAAAAATGATACTTTTTTGTGCCTTACAAAAACTTCTCAACAAACATAACTGATCCAAGTGCATTGTTTGATCAAGCAATAACAGCACTTTAAGCTACATTTTATACTTTCTTCAAAACAAGCAGTCGGAAAAGAATTGCCTCTCTTGTTAAATGGAATCTTTAAAAAAAATGTTTTTTTAGTTACAAAGTTATCTGGTACCTGGGTTTTTTCTTACTATGAAAATTTAGCACCAAGATTTTAACTGATTAGAAGCCAGTCCCTAAAGGTCAGAGATCACAGATTGCAGGATGTGTTGTTTGATGTCCTGTGTACACATCCTGCACAATGGGCTCTGTGCCAGCTCTTCCCGTCCTCAACAAAAATAAAATGAGAGCATCTGTGGCTTGAACCAATACCTACTGAAGTCAACAGAAGGCTCTCCATTGACTTCAATGGGCTTTGGATCAGGCCTCTAGTGGACAGACGAGTGAGGGCCTCATCCTGCCAAATAAATTGCAGCATGTACACCTATTGACTTCAATTAGTGCTGAGAGCACTCAGCACCTCACAGACGGCACCCAGCACCTTGCAGGAACAGCCTCTTTGCATATGAAGAGAGACTGAAAAGACTGAGACCATGCTCTTCAGAGAAGAGACACATAAGAGGGGACATGATCAAAGCATACAGCATAGAAAACTGTAAACCTGGCAAGCCTATTTCATCTCACAAAAGGAGTGAGAGTTGAAGGACAGTAAATTTTAAATTGATACCAGGAAATACCACTTCACATAACACCTAATTAGCCCATAAGATATTGAGGCCAAGCATTTAGCAGGCTTCAGAAAAGATTGGACATTTATAGAGGTAATAAATAATAATGATCCTATGTTTCTTCTTTTTTAGAACAAATATTAAACTAAGTGGCACAGACACTGGACTGAGTCATCTGCTTGACCTGCATGCTACTAATGTAGATTTATGAAACTCCAAACCACGGAGTACATTTCTCCCATACTTTGGCTTTTCCTTTTCATAATAATAGGTGCCTGGCAATTTTCCCTATTCATTTACAAAGCTTGAATACATCAGGCTAATATAATACTCAATCGTAGCAATATTTTAACTGAACCTCGTCGGCTTCAGGAAGTCAATGGGAATTTTGCTTAACTAAGCAAGGCAGAATTGGCCTACAACCTTTTTTTCCCACAAAGGTGGCATATTCTCTTATAAAATGTTTTTCTTATGTAAATTTCTGTCTCTTTCCTGTATTCCACCAACAGCTTCAGAAACAGTGGCTTTAAGTTACATGACTAAAAACTGAGGCTAGAAATTCAGGAAAAGTTAATAGAATAATTAGACTGTGATATGGAACACCAGGGGAAGTAATAAACATTCCAAAACTGCAAATATTCATGACCAGGTTAGAGGAGACATTGGTGGGAATCTCTAATAAGGATTTCTGCAAATGCAGGCGGTCAAAGTGGCTGACCATGGTGATCTTTTCTATCTGATTCTACAACAATGCCTAATGATACAGGCCTTTTAAAGAGGATGGGAAGAAAAGATTTTTTGAGTTTGCCTAGCAGGCAGACATTACTTCAGCTGAGCCAAGCACTCTGTAAATGTAACTGACAAATGCGGTTATCTCAGGTGCTGAGTTTTTTTGCCTTTTTTATTTAATGAACATCTGTGGCATCCAAACTTTGTCCAACAGGAGGTCACATTGGGAACAGAAACCATCAAGACCCAGCCTCTTTCATATTTAATAAGGATGAGAGTTCTGCAGAGACTACAGTCCCAGCATGCAGTACTCAGTTGATCCATGTGGTCTAGAACAGTCTCAAGAGGCCATGTCTTTGTATTAAATATGAGGGTGACTGTTGGCCATATTGCAGAACTCCATGGTTGAAGCTGCACGTTGGCCTACATTGCTCCAAAAGTTGTTCTCCTGTGAACAGTTATTCTTAAAAACCTGAATCTACAAAAGTTTTGATCTTCTTACATCTGAATGCTTTATAACCTCCATCCATGTGGAAAATGAAAGCTCATGTTATTTAAATTGTTTATAGTTACACATTTTTATCACAGTGCATTTGTTAAATGACTGTTGGTGTTAAACTCTGGAAAGGTTGGAACGTATTGCACTTAATTTGAGAATGTCAGAAGAAAATTAACAAATAGACGTTAAAAAAAAGGTTCATTCACAGGATAAGCTGAGAAACTCATTTGTTTTGCACATGATATACTACAGTTGTGAATGGCAAGCATTTAGGGGATTATAAGGCCTATCACGCCACTGAATTTTTTAACTGTTCAGAAATATTATGAATGCTTCATGAGTCAAGTGAATGCTAAAAGCTTTCTGAAGAAAAACAATTATTTTGGATCAGAGAGAAAGATACTGTTATGGGTTGCGTAAAACCTTATTTAAACTTGGGGGTGGGGAGGGCATAACCATCACCCTTCATTTAAGATAGTTGTAAGAAGCCATTAATCTCCTTTATGGAGCTAGGTAGCAGAGACAATAGGAACTTCCATGCAAAACACAAACATGTATGTCACTGCTCACCACAAGGTGATGGAAAGATAGGAAGAATGGCAAGAGGCCAGTGTGGCTCCATCAGGACCAATTTAGTGACCAGACAATCAAAAAGTAATCCTACAAAAAATGCAAACATGGATGAATTGGTAAGGATGAGTACAAAAGAACAGCACAAGCATGGAGGGACAAAATCTGAAAGCCTAAGGCACAAAAATGAGTTACACCTAGTGAGGCAATAAGAAGCAGTTCTTTAAATACGTTAAGAGCAAGAGAAAGATGAAGGAAAGTGTATGTCCTCTATGTAGCAGGGAAGGAGAGCTAATCGCTGATCAACAGGCTGAGGTGTGTAATGCCTATTTTGCATCAGTCTTCACAAAAATAGGTTAATTCTGACCAGAGACTCAGTACAATTAGTGTTAATAACAAAAGGGAAAGAACACAAACCAAAATAGGGAAATAATAGGTTAAAGAATATTTAGATAACTTGATGCATTCAAGTCAGCAGGGCCTGTTGAAATTCAACCTAGAGTACTTAAGAAGTTAGCTGAAGCAATCTCAGAACTGTTAGCAATTATCTTCAAGAACTGATGGAGGATAGATGAGTCCCAGAGGACTGGAGAAGGACAATCATAGTACCTCTCATTAAAAAGGGGAGGGGGAGGGGAAGGTCCTGGAAATAATAGACCAGTCAGCCTAACTTCAATACCTGGAAAGATACTGGAACAAATTATTAAACAAGCAATCTGTAAACACCTAGAGGATAATAGGATTATAAGGAATAGCCAGTATGGATCTGTCAAAAACAAGTAATTCCGAACCAATCTAATTTCCTTCCTTGACAGGGTTACTTGCCTAGTGTGGGGAAGAAGTAGATGGGACATATCTTGATATCAGCAAGGCTTTTGACACAGTCCCACGTGATGTTCTCATATGCAAACTATGGGAATGTGATGAAATTACTATGAGGTGGGTGCACAGCTGGTTGAAAGACTCAAAGTGTAGTTATCAATGGTACACAGTCAAGCTGGGAGGGTGTATCTAGTGCGGTCCTGCAAGGTTCAGTCCTGGGTCTGGTACTATTCAATATTTTTAATAATGACTTGGTTGGTGGAGTGGAGACTATTTTATAACATTTATGGAGGATATCCAGCAGCAAGCACTTTGAAGATTCAAAAGATAAAATTCAATAAAGACAAATGCAAAGATCATCACTTAGAAAGGAAAAAAATCAAATGCAGAACTCCAAAATGAGGAATAACTGACTAGATGGTAGTACGGCTGAAAAGGGTCTCATTGAATGAGATGCAGACATGAAAGAGGCTAATATTCTGGGGTATATTAACAGGAGTATCATATGTAAGACATGGAGGTAATTTTCCTGCTCTACTTGGCACTGGTGAGGTCTCAGGTGGAGTACCATATCCAGTTCTGGGTGCTACACTTTAGGGAAGATGTGGACAAATTGGAGACAGTCCAAAGAAGAGGAACACAAATTATAAAAAGTATAGAAAACTATACCTATGAGGAAAGGTTAATACAAAAAAAATGAGCATGGCTAGTCTTGAGAAAAGAAGACTGAGAGGGGACCCGATAAATCTTCTATTACGTTAAGGCTGTTATAAAGAGGAGGGTGATCATTTGTTCTCCATGCTTACTCAAGGTAGGACAAGAAGTAACTTGTTTAATCTGCAGCAAGGGAGATTTAGGTTGGATATTAGGAAAAACTTTCTAACTATAAGGGTAGTTAAACTTTGGAATAGACTTCCAAGGGAGATTGTGAAATCTCTATCATTGGAGATTTTTAAGAAGAGGTTGGACAAACACTTGTCACGGATGGTCTGGGTTTACTTGGTCCTGCCTCAGTGCAAGGGGCTGTACTTGATGACTTTCTTCCAGCCTTACATTTCTTTGATTCTATAGACACCACAGAAATGGAGTCATGTGGGCAGAGGGATTTTGCTAGGTACTTTTTGACAGAGATATCTATGTGTGAGAGAACAGCAGACAAGATACCAGAGAAGTAAAGAGAGAAGCAGCAGGAAACCAGGGACAAACCCAGAACAAGCACTGGAAACACAGCCCTGAGAAAAGCCTAGAGAGCAAGCTTTTGTGCTAAATATTGTCTGGAAATGGACTTGGAATCACAAGCAAGGAATCTGTCTCCTCTTGTTTATTCCTGCTCTGTTTAGAGAAACAGGACTTGAATGTTCTTTGCAAAAGAACAGGATTGCATCAAGGAAATACCTGACTCCAATATCAATTTCTCCTCCTAAGGGAAACAATCTACTTGACCCTGAATTTTAGTTAACCGCTTGGATCAAAGAAGGGAAACAATACTGTCTGATTGTGATGAATGATCACTTCAGATTGGAATGACAAAACTGTGTGAGAAGTGTAAACTTTTGTATGACATCATGACTAAAATTAAGTCACTGTCAGAGAATTCTGTGACACCATGATTCTGTGAGGAATCTGTTTTCACACATTTGTGCAGGGTCTGAATTTTCAGGGATGGAGAATCCACTACAACCATTGGCTAGTGGTTCCAATTGTTAACTACTCTCACTGTTAAAAATGTGTACCTTACCTTATTTACCATCCTAATTGTCTAGTTTCAACTTCGAACCATTGGATCTTGTTATAACGTTGTCTGCCAGACTGAAGAGCCTATTATCAAATTTTTGTTCCCCATAAAGATACTTGTAGACTATGATCAAGTCACCCTTTAATTGTCTCTCTGTTAAGCTAAATAGAATTACCTCCTTAAGCCTATTATTATAGGCCATGTTTACTGAGTAAACTTCTCTCCATTTTGACTAGTGACCACCCAGAATGAGTCTCATATCTATCAGCAGCCACTCCAGAACAGCAACTGACCTGCTTTGAATTTCAGTGCCAGAAAGACTGCAGTCTGGATAATCTTCTGTATTGCTTTGGGTTTTTATACTGAAACACTAAGCGGTAGTGTTTTGGTTTCTGTTTCAGTTATATTATTAATTTATATTTTAAGACCCACCTTTCTTTAGAGACCTCTTTGAGTCAGTCCTTTGAGTGAGTGTTACAGTTTCACTACTTTTTCATTCCAAATTTTCCCTCTCCCTATTTCATTGTCTCTCCGGAGTGGACTGGAAACCTGATCACCTTCAGTTTCAAGTCACACTTTCAAATCCATGATGGTCACATGGAGTCTTTAAAGTTAGACAAAAGGCATTTGCCCACCTCTTGCAATTTGAAGTGATAAGTAAGAGACTTTTCTGATCTTCACCTGCTATTATGAGGCCTACTTATAGCCTCAATGGAATCTTTCTATTAAGAAATGTGGTTTTCATTTAATAGTCATTCTCTGTTTGCCAATAGTTTGAAGCTAAGAATATTTCTGTACTGTGTGGAACATGGTCTTTGCTGTATCAGCCACCAGTCACTGAAATTCACAAGAGTTCTAAATAACCCACGCTTGCTTTCATTCTTATTCCAGTAGGACGGGACATCAGATCATATATAAGGGTAAGTTCCTTTAAAATAATGCTGATGGAGCTGAGATTGGAGTTTTAAAACTCCAGACGCCAGCTCTAATGATGCAACACATATTTCCATGGAGTAGGGAATGGAAGCAGCAGTAGAGAGCTTTTACATTTCAGTGGCTGCAGTCTAAGAGCTGCAACAGTCATTTTCCTAATAGCAACAACAGGCCGCTCAGTCTTGGCCAGGACCTTGGGAGACCCAGTATGGTGAGAGTCAGCTGTGTTAGTTAGTTCCTTAGAGCCAGGGAGAATGACAGGGTCTCTCTGTATTAAACAGCCTCATTAAAAAAATGTATTTATATTCATTATTCATGAATCATAGAATCATAGAATATCAGGGTTGGAAGGGACCTCAAGAGGTCATCTAGTCCAACCCCCTGCTCAAAGCAGGACCAATTCCCAACTAAATCATCCAAGCCAGGGCTTTGTCAAGCCGGGCCTTAAAAACCTCCAAGGAAGGAGACTCCACCACCTCCCTAGGTAATGCATTCCAGTGCTTCACCACCCTCCTAGTGAAATAGTGTTTCCTAATATTCAACCTGGACCTCCCCCACTGCAACTTGAGACCATTGCTCCTTGTTCTGTCATCTGCCACCACTGAGAACAGCCGAACTCCATCCTCTTTGGAACCCCCCTTCAGGTAGTTGAAGGCTGCTATCAGATCCCCCCTCATTCTTCTCTTCTGGAGACAAAACAATCCCAGTTCCCTCAGCCTCTCCTCATAAGTCATGTGCTCCAGACCCCTAATCATTTTTGTTGCCCTCCGCTGGACTCTTTCCAATTTTTCCACATCCTTCTTGTAGTGTGGGGCCCAAAATTCGACACAGTATTCCAGATGAGGCCTCACCAATGTCGAATAAAGGGGAACGATCACGTTCCTCGATCTGCTGGCAATGCCCCTACTTATACAGCCCAAAATGCCGTTAGCCTTCTTGGCAACAAGAGCACACTGTTGACTCATATCCAGCTTCTCGTCCACTGTGACCCCTAGGTCCTTTTCTGCCGAACTGCTACCTAGCCATTCGGTCCCTAGTCTGTAGCAGTGCATGGGATTCTTCCGTCCTAAGTGCAGGACTCTGTACTTATCCTTGTTGAACCTCATCAGGTTTTTTTTGGCCCAATCCTTTAATTTGTCTAGGTCCCTCTGTATCCGATCCCTACCCTCTAGTGTATCTACCACGCCTCCTAGTTTAGTGTCATCTGCAAACTTGCTGAGAGTGCAGTCCACACCATCCTCCAGATCATTAATAAAGATATTAAACAAAACCAGCCCCAGGACCAACCCTTGGGGCACTCTGCTTGAAACCGGCTGCCAACTAGACATGGAGCCATTGATCACTACCTGTTGAGCCTGACGATCTAGCCAGCTTTCTATCCACCTTACAGTCCATTCATCCAGCCCATACTTCTTTAACTTGGTGGCAAGAATACTGTGGGAGACCGTATCAAAAGCTTTACTAAAGTCAAGGAATAACACATCCACTGATTTTCCCTCATCCATAGAGCCAGTTATCTCATCATAGAAGGCAATTAGGTTAGTCAGGCACGACTTCCCCTCGGTGAATCCATGCTGACTGTTCCTGATCACTTTCCTCTCCTCTAAGTGTTTCATAATTGATTCCTTGAGGACCTGCTCCATGATTTTTCCAGGGACTGAGGTGAGGCTGACTGGCCTGTAGTTCCCCGGATCCTCCTTCTTCTCTATCTCTTCTCTACATGGGAGACAATAAACAAACCTTTGGATCCATCAATCTCAGGGCCGGCTCCAGGCACCAGCGAAGGAAGCAGGTACTTGGGGCGGCCAATACAAAGGGGAGCACTTCGTCCGCTATTGGGACGGCACATCCGGGTTTTCGACGGAATTCGGTGGCGGGTCCCTCAGTCCCTCTCTTCCTCTTTGAGCTACCGCCGAAGTGCCACCGAGTGCAAAGACAGGGAGTGAAGGACCCACTGCCGAACTGCTGCCGAAGAATGGAGCGGCACGATTGAGCTGCCGCTGAAGTGCCACTGATCGGCTGCTTTTCTTTTCTTTTCTTTCCCCGATGCTTGAGGTGGCAGAAAACCTGGAGCTGGCCCTGATCAATCTGTAGAGTTTCTACTTTGAAACAGGTAAGGAATTGAGTACTTATGCATATATTTAAAAGAACTGCTATTTGTGCTATTACTTATTGTCACAGAGTGTACCTGCTCTATTGCACCCCCTTCTGGCCAAGTGTAGCACTATAGGTGTTTCCTGCTTCAGTTTCCCCTCATGTCATCAATAAGTTCACCAAGACTTTATGTAGGAAACAATGCCCCTTCCAAGAGGTCTAGTTTATTAACCCAATACAAGCAAGAATTCATCTTAGCTGGGAGACAGAATCAGTCTCAGTTTATCCATTCCCACCTGGCTCCACCACTCCCCTCCATGAGGGCTCTCTCAGCTCAGGTCCCTTCCCTACAATCAGGCCACTTGCTTCTGCCTGGGAAGAATCCTTCTCCAGAACCAGGGGTCTGCAGAGATTTATCAGTGGCAGCTCATCTCTGAGGCAGCACGTAGTCCTGGCACACTGAGCTTTCAACCACTGTTTGGGACCTCCCTGTCCCTCCCTGCACCTCACAAGCCCCTTGCACTGGTGACCTTTCCTATATCTCCCCTCCTCAGGAGCCTCCTGTTGCCAGAAACTACCTCATCTGAGCCCTAGTATCTCTTATCAGGCGCACTAGCTGAACAGCTGCCAACAAGCCACCTAGGGATTTAATAACTTCCAGGTAGGTCTGATTTGGGTTGTTCACCTGTCACAAGTAGGCTGGTCCCTGATGCCCTGAAAGGGCCACACCCATGATACTCCCCTCTTAAAAACACTTTTGTATTGCTTTCCTTTGCAGATACAAGGATGGAATATTTACTGAGTCAACAATGCTCTGCAAGAAGTTCAGTTATGCCAGGTACACATAACTGCCACCTCATGCCTTCAAATACACCCAGGGCCAATGGGTGTCCAGTATAAACACATACCTTGTAGGGTGCTACTGACAGCTAGCCAGCAGGCTATCCAGTTCTGATGGTGATGATCCAAAACCCTGCCAACACGCAGCAGCTTAGCTGTGTAATTCTGAGGAGTGTAGAAACTGTAAGAAACTTAAGTCCCATAGAGCCAGATTCTGCTTTTTGATAGGGAAAATCTACCTCTCTGCAGATGATCAGAATAAACCTATGTACCATTTTAGCTGGGATTTGCACTTTGTTGGGTATGGTTCTGGCCTGAATTCATCGGCAACCCAAGGTGTGTGTTTCTGGTAGCAGATTTGGGGCCATATGATTTAAATGCTCACACTGATAGCCAGGGTGGGTTTTGGTGGGGCCAGGAACAGTGAAGACAAGGGGCAGTGGGGAACAAAGATCTCAGCTGAGAACAGCTGAAGCAGTGTGCTACCTGCCCCCTCTCTTTCTTCCCCCCACCCTTGCCTTCAACATTTGGAGGCTGTTTATTCTCTCTTCCCCCTTCCCACCTTCCTTGTGCTACAGGGAGTGGAGAGGGTCACATGCTGCTTCTAGGCCCTGGTTGGGGGATCTGTTACCCCCTCTGCTGCTGTGGGGGTGGTGCTGGACTGGGGGATTGGCTCCTGTTTGGTGGTGGTGAAGCACGAGGGGAGTTGAGCCAACTTACTGTCTGGGTGAGGGAGCTGTTGTGGTGTCCCTGTTTCAGCCCCACTCTTCCCTCTCAATCTAGCTGCTGGCTCTCTGGTGATGCTGGGGTCTAGGCTGGCCACTAGTTCTGTGGCCGGGGGGGGATGGATTTTTCCCATATAGCAAAATGCCAAACCGCTCTGTGGGCTTTTTCACCTTCCATTCAGCATCCAGGAGGTTTGGATTTGGGGTTTGTTAAAATTGCTGCAACATGAGTAGGTTCCGATGAAGCTGGCCAGTTAGAAAGGGTCTGACTGAGGTTGTGTAAACCCATTGGGCTGCCTGGATATTAAGTCCTGGGCACTGCAATGCATGGTGAGATAGGTACACCTCTACCTGCCTCCCCTCAACTCATCTCTCCCCTATCTCCAGCATGAAGGAGCGGAGTTTGTTGGGACTGTAGCTTCCAGTCAGAGCCCCTTCGCAGGCTTAAGGTTGTAGAGGGAGCATGGCCTTCAGACCCACCTTCAGGTTTACATGGTGTCCACTGTGAACTGCACTGGAATGACTCTGCTGGGTAGATTGGAATGGTTACCCCAGTTAGGTAATAATCTATAAATAAAGTTCCAACCTCCACATTTAGCCTTATTATAGAGACTGTGTCTCATTGTTTCCATGTCCATATCAAAATGCTGGCCAAGCAATTATCCACAGTTTAATACCACTGAACTGTCAGTAAACTTCAGTAAAACAAAGTTGTGACTGGTAGAGTTATATTTTTAGGGTCCTCTGCTATTGCGTTATTATTCTAGACTTCACGCATCACATTTGAATTCCTCCACAGACATTTAGCGTCTTTGCTCTCCCATAGCTTCATCATATTAGATTATAGAATTGGAACAATACATAACTGCTTGTTTATATATCCAGTAACATCTAGGCAATATATCATCCGGGAAAACTGTTTTTCCAGTGATGAATCACCATCTTCACACCATTATACTCTAACCCTCTACGACATTCATTATCACACCATTTTCAAATGCCAGGCTTGTGGATGTGGTAAATAACAAGGATTAATATAATAGGAAATGTGGTAGTTAAGAGTCTAAGTACAGTTGTTTTTCATGTCTATATGCCAGTGCACATAAAACATACATCTGTGTGCATACATAAACACACAGGCCCCAATCTCTGGTCCAGCCAAGCTCTGTTCTCCCCCCTCCAAGGGAGCATTATGTTGTCTACTGAAGTCCACCAATGTGCTGGCCATACCCTGCTCCGCAGAATGTCCCCTATGTGGAAGAGGGTCAGGAGGAGGTGGAGAAGAACAGTCTGGGTCTATGCTAGCCAGTAATTCCCCCTCAACAGGTTAATGGTCCTTTTGCATTGCCATACCTGTGCAAAGGGAATTGAGCATGGGCCAGGATGTGGCCTAGTACACATAATGTTTAAAAATATATTAAGTGCAAAAGCCTAAGTCTGTGGTTAAGACAATACTAAGGAAGCAAGAAATTTTAACACATCAGGAAATGCAAATCATTTGATTCCAATAGCAATATTCACTCAGTGAATAGAGTAGATTAGATAAATGTCTATCAGGGATTTAGTCCTGCCATGAGGGCAGGGGACTGGACTCGATTACCTCTCGAGGTCCCTTCCAGCCCTAGAATCTATGAATCTATGAATATCTATTTATCTGTTTTAGGGTTTTATACTGCCACTCATCACCATAGTGTCTGAAAATCAGTAGCATGGAAAATCAGTAGCAAAGTCCCTAGTGGATTGTCTGGAGACTCTGGCACATCTCCCTTTTTTTGGGGGGTCTGCTTGAGGAAGGGTTTTGTTTATGTTTGTTTGTTTGTTTAGCGGGATATTGGTAGGGAGTTGACAATAGCTGAGGGGGTTTGTATTGTGAGCATCACATACGGTGGGAAGGTTCTCTCAAAGACCAAGTTGATTGTGCGCTGCGTGAAGAAGAACTTCCTTTTATTTGTTTTAAGCCTGCTGCCTATTAATTTCATTTGGTGTCCCCTAGTTCTTGTATTATGGGAATAAGTAAATAACTTTTCCTTATCCACTTTCTCCACATCACTCATGATTTTATATACCTCTATCATATCCCCCCTTAGTCTCCTCTTTTCCAAGCTGAAGAGTCCTAGCCTCTTTAATATCTCCTCATATGGGACCCGTTCCAAACCCCTAATCATTTTAGTTGCCCTTTTCTAAACCTTTTCTAGTGCCAGTATATCTTTTTTGAGATGAGGAGACCACATCTGTACGCAGTATTCAAGATGTGGGCGTACCATCAATTTATATAAGGGCAATAATATATTCTCAGTCTTATTCTCTATCCCCTTTTTAATGATTCCTAACATCCTGTTTGCTTTTTTGACCTCCTCTGCACACTGCGTGGACATCTTCAGAGAACTATCCACGATGACTCCAAAATCTTTTTCCTGACTCGTGGTAGCTAAATTAGCCCCCATCATATTGTATGTATAGTTGGGGTTATTTTTTCCAATGTGCATTACTTTACATTTATCCACATTAAATTTCATTTGCCATTTTGTTGCCCAATCACTTAGTTTTGTGAGATCTTTTTGAAGTTCTTTACAGTCTCCTTTGGTCTTAACTATCTTGAGCAGTTTAGTATCATCTGCAAACTTTGCCACCTCACTGTTTACCCCTTTCTCCAGAGCATTAGTCAGTTCATTGTCCAGGAGAAAAGGACAAATTTTCTAAACAAGCTGGAGGTGAAACAAGGCATTTTTGGAAACTGATGCTACCTGATCATTCAAGCTTAGTAAGGAGTCAAACAGGAGTCCAAGGTTTGCACCACTTCGATGAATGCAGACTTCAGTGGTAGGTAGAGACAAACTGAGACAATGTTTTGGCCAGGTCTTTGAAGCATTTCCCCTTTCTGACCAGCATCACTTCAGTCTTGCCACAATTCAGTTTAAGCCAGCTGCTCTACTTCCAAGAGTTAATTTCTTGTAGACATTCTGACATTTTAATAGTGGTAGTGGGTGCATTAGTTGGGAATGAGATATACAGCTGAGTACCATTGGCATACTATTGGCAGGTAAGCCCATAATGTCTCACTACCTCTCCCAGTGGCCTCACATAGATATTCATGAGAAGCAGAGAGACTATAGATCCTTGTGGGACCTTGTAGGTGAACCCCTTTGGGGAAGATGAGCAATTACCTATCACCACTCTCTGAGTGTTGCTGGTTTCTGATTATGGGTCCAGGCCTGTAGTCCTTATGTCAGAAAAATTCCCACTGACTTCACTGGGCATTTTGTCTACCATAGAACTGCAGGATTAGACACAATGCATATTAAAGTAATATATTTTGTAGTAAAAAAAATGGGCCATACCTGTAGCTGTCACGCATTGCTATGAGAACCTGAAATTTGTATTTTCTCATTCTTTTGTTTAAATTTGCAACTTGGCTGTATCAATTTTTTTCTCAAAACAGAAAAGAAAAATATGAATTTGCAGTGTTATAAATCTGTTTTGCATAACTCCTTGGGCTAAAGCCATCCCTGCTGTGTCCTCATTGACTTCAATCGTATACATTTTGCCCAGTATATTTCAACTGCAGCAGTCTATAGATATAATAACTCCAGGCAGCAGGATGATATGGCAAGAATGATGTGAGAAACTGATCCTTGATCTTTAATCCAATTAAAATCCCTGTCTCATCCCCTACAAACTCAGAGCACGATCTGAGTACAGTACAGTAAAATGATGTACTTGGCATCTATCTTGGACCACGCAACAGACGTAGAAGATGAATGAGTAAAATGGGAAATGGCTCATAGCTAATTTGCAAGGCATACAATGCTGCATGTTATGCCAGAAAAACAAATGTGGCTGGCAGGTTGGCATGTGTCTTTGCAGTGACCTGAGTTATGTGAGGGCCGAGGGTTTTTTCCTCCGGGCTAATGGTGATTGAGCAGCACACTGTGGCTGTGCTCCTTATGGAGCAGGAAGGCAGGTTCAGCAGGCCATTTCTGCCATCCAGAGGCAGCCCCACTGGGTGAGAGAAAGAACGGAGTGGATTTGAGACAGCAGACAAACTTTGCAAAGGCGCCCCAAAAGCAGCCAAGATGTTTTAAAAAATGTATTCCTAATACCCACTATGATCCTCCATGACTCAAACCTTCATTACCTAGAACCACTGTTTGGAGGTAGCCTCATTCTCCAGCCTGGGCCACTTTTACCAAAGTGATGAAGACAAGATGCGAGCCTCTGAATGACTAAGGGCCCTGAACATTCTAAAGTGTCTGATTCTGCTTTCAGTCACATCAGCAAAAATCTGAAATAGCGACACCGAAGTCAGTTGAGTTTGAAGCCAGTGTAAGTGAGATCAGAACTAGGCACCAAGTTGTTAATAGTAAAACATCAGGGATATGAATGTGGATCGTTGGGTTGAATCCAAGATGCAAACAGGGATTGAGGAGAGCTGCGGCATGCACATGACATCTCAATTCAGATCTGAGCAAGTTCCTTCCTGAGATTTTCCGCAACAGTCTTATCAGTTTAAAATAAGTCTAAAGGTTTGAGAATAGTTTTAAAATAGCCTGATATTGTTTGTACTCCTCTGGTGTCTAAAGGCCATAACAGAAGTCAGGGCCTCATTGTAATAGGTGTTGTAAAAACATATAGTAAGAGACACTTGTTGGCCCAAAGAGTTGAGATAATCTTGACAGGCAAAGCGTGGGAAGGGAAACAGAGGCACAGAATGGTGAAGTGATTTGCCCAAAGGTCACACAGCAGGTCAGTAGTCTCCTGAATCTCAGTCCAGTGCTCTATCCTCTGGACCATACTGCCTGGCCATGTGAGAAATTAGTAAATCAGGGTAACAAATAAGATGCAACACAAATCAGGTTCTGACTCTGGCTGACAGTTCTAGTCACCTGCAGCAGTTCAGGGTCTTGTTTTACATGCTTATAGGGAAAGGATGGATATGCTGAACAGCATCATGACTTCTTTATTGTTCCCACTGAAACCAGCTGTCTGGGGTGGGCACACTTGCCATGCAGGGAAAAGAAACTGCTATTGCATAAAACGATTTTAATGGCACTAATATTTTTTTTAATGTTTGAAAAAAGTCACTATTAAACCAGAATGATCAAATTAGTCTATTGTAACTTTAACCCACTATGAAACAGAATATAAAAAAGATAAAGGGACCAAGAGCCTTTCCTTGTGACACAAGGGAGCATGTATGAGAGAGACAAAGAGAGACAGTGAAAGAGAGAAGAGAGGAGGGGATAAAGATACTTGAAAAGCTTTTCCTCATGCCTTTTGTTTAAAAGGAAACTGCATGTTTGCATGTGGTTAATTTCTCTCTCTTTGGAGGGGCTTTAAAAGGATTTGTTATTTAAAGTCCCATTGTCAGTTTTTATTGGAAACTCTCTAATTTTGTTATGTGCCAGGATATCATTTGAAAACCCTTTCAACACTCTTTTGCAAACGTCAATCAAGCTTTAGATTTCTTTCCAGCATCAAGGCCTTCTACAAATAGTCCCCTCCATGGAAGCTCTCTGGGGCCAGGAATGAAAGTCTTTGATTCCTAGAAGCTGATACATGGACTGATGGGGTAGAGACAGAAATAAGCCTGATGGCAACATCGTTGCAAGAAGAGACTGTGGATTTTACCCTGGGAATTAGGTTGTCCGAGGCAACCTCCTAACATCAAATTAGTTTTGCTTATGTCTCTTACTGCATTTGTTAATGAGGGTCTTACGAGGACAAATAGTTGACAGCTCATCTTGAAAAAGAAATGTCTGAGTCATTATTGGACTGGTGTGGACAGTTGCACAGTCTTTACCAATATCAGGGTCACAGAACTGCAGCTGTTCTGCTATACAGGCAGAAAAAATCTTCAATGTCATTTTCTGGTGTTTAACCTCAAGTGTGAAATAGCTACTACACTCCAGGGACTGTCCCTTAGGGGTTATGCTGAATTCCTCTGTGATGCAGAGAAATTGAAGATTAATGTGTTGATAATATTAGAGCAGTGCAGAGGGCAGAAATTCCATTTCATGAAGGATTTCAGGATTTCAGCATTTGTCTTTGTTCCAATTAGCAATTAAACCTGTACATTTTTAAATTCTCCACAACAAGGAAATCATTCTGGGTTGATGGAAACACTTTGTTTTGACAAAATTGTTTAGTTTCAATTTTGTTTTTTATTTTACATGATAATATAAAATCCAAAACGAGCTCAAACAGATTTGAAACAGCCATTTCAAAACACAAATTGAAATGCTTCATTTCAAAAATGTCAAAATGGGATTTTTTGACATTGTCAGAACTCTGTGTGATCCCCATGTGGAGTATGCCAGATGCTGGAACTCCATAGTGAACTTGAAAGGGGCCCTACAACTATAATGGCTACCAGAGCCCTCCAACATCATTTCCTAGGATGTTTAGGGATGGGAACAAAAGGAACTCGAACCCCCACCCCACCCCAGCAAGGGGACAGCCTAACTTTAAGCAGAGCAAATTTACTTTCAGATTTTCATTTGGAAGCTGAGAAAGAAACAGCACAGTTCAGGGAATCCCTGCTAAACTCCCCCCTAAAGGAGTTTTGCACAGCAGAAAGATCTAGCTGCATAGATCAGGCAATTCCAGCACTGCAGTAACCAGCATTCAGCAGTGAGAGACCCAATCTGGCAATGGCTACCAAGAGCCAGCCAAAACCCCAGGAGGATCGCAGACCAGGGAACCAGCAAGCCTGGTTGGAGTCAGGAGAACACCCTCCCCCATAGTGGGTGAAGAGAAAGTAAAGAGACTTTTATTTAAGTCAGCCAATGCCAGAGTGCTATGACACTCCACTTGAAACCTCAACCTACCAAATATCTTGGGGAGTTGGGGGTTGGAGGGTTGTTGAGTGTTAAGAAGTGGAGAACTAGATTATTTATAAATGTATTAGTTAACCTTAACCCTTCACTTACCCAGAGCCTATTTTCCTGTTCCCTGTAAAGTCACCCCCTTTGTTACAGTGTTATTTTAGGTGTGTCATCCCTTTGCTGGGAGTTATTTATTCTATTGTTCCTTATATACTGCGCTTTATAGGATAGCTCAGTGGTTTGAGCATTGGCCTGCTAAACACAGGGTTGTGAGTTCAATCCTTGAGGGGGCCACTTAGGGATTTGGGGCAAAAATCAGTACTTGGTCCTGCTAGTGAAGACAGGGGGCTGGACTCAATGACCTTTCAGGGTCCCTTCCAGTTCTAGGAGATGGGTATATCTCCATATATTAATTATTATTATTATGCCCCTTGTCAGCTACTAATATTAATTTTCTCAAGGGACAGCACCCCTGTGTATATGGCACAGTCAGGATATGCCAGGGCTGGAGGCACCAGGCACCAGAAAAGAACTCAGGTCCCAACCCACATGAGAAGAAGGGAGAAGCCTTTCCAAATATTGTTGATAGCAAGCACCCCAGAGAGAGAAGGGAGGAGGCTTAAGCCACAGCTCAGGGGAGGGGCCACATCCAAAATGAAATTTTGGAAAAATCAACATGATCTTGCAAAGCATTTTGACTTCAATGGCACTGCATTCTCCAATGCAAAATGGTTTCACTGAAGCTTTTCTGACCAGCTCTAGTTGATAGCTATTGATATGTAACTAATTAACATTAGGATTTTTCCTTGTTTTACAACCAAATTAATCAAATAATTACCCTTAATTATTTAATCTCAACAGGCTGTAATCTTCCAAGAAGGTCTTCAAGGCAATTGTTCCTGAGCTGCTGGATGCTGATGACTGTGGTCTAGAGGCAAATATTCTAGAAGAGATCCAATTGATTATGGACAGATTCGCAGAGTCTGCAGAACAGGATGGGCTGACAATCAATCTGAAAAAGACAGAGGTCAGGGAAACCCTACGTGAAAGCAAAAGTCAACATCAGCAATATACAGCTGAATGCTGTTCAGATGTCTGCTAGCTTGGTAATATGTCACTGAGTGATGTTACTATAGACAAGGAGCTGACAAGTCATATCAACAAAGTTAGTTCATCATTTGGCAGACTATCAGGCAGAGTCTGGCAGCGACATAGTATTAAGCTTCAAACCAAGTTAAAAGTCTACAAAGCAATTGTGAGTGTATGAGTGTGAGACCTGGACCTGCTACAGGCTTCACGTTAAGCTTCTAGGTACATTCCGTTTACGACTTCTGCATTCCATATTCTGTATCAAATGACAGGATAAAGTTACCAATAATGCGATTCTGGAACGTAGGGGACTGAAGTCATACTTATCGCATCACAGTTATGCAGGGCTGGTCACATGTTGATGTTTGAGAATGCCAAAGCAGTTGCTGTATGGCAAACTGAAAGTGGGCAACCACTCACGAGGCAGCCAGAAGAAACACTTCCAGGACACACTGAAGCATAACGTGAAATAGTGCAACACTAATGTTGACAGCTAGGAGGCATCAGCAACAGATAGATCCCCCTAGCAAGCAGTAGTCAATAATGGGGGTCATCTCGTTTGAGATTAACTGTCCAATGGATCTTGAGGCACAGAGGATGAGTCAAACAGTGGCAGATTCAGCAGGCACAGACTGTAATCCCTTCCTCTGCACTGAGCCACCTATACACTTCCTGCAGAAAGGACTGCCACTTGCACATCAGTCTGTTTAGCCACAACCGTACTCACAAGACATAAAACCATCATCACAAAGGACAACCACAACAATCTGATGTGTCTCAGAATCCTCAGGGGGTAGCTGAGGCAGGAACAGATGCAGTCTGAAGCAGGGCTTGGCTAGCATGGAAACGGGCACAGGCTAGAGTTGGAGTAGGCTGAAGTGAAGCTGGAGAGGAAGCAGGAGCAAGGGTCAGCTGGAGCAGGAGCGGAGGCAGCCTATCAGAACTACTAGGTAATATGAATTCCCCTCGGCCCGGTAGTGACATTGAGCAGACTGGAGACACTGCTTCCCATAGAAGCCTGTATGCCAGTGGTGTGCCATCTATGTATGCATTGCATGCCCAACTGGCTTTGTGTTGTTCAGTTGGGTCCAGTCTGGGAGACAATTCCATCTGGCCAGAGATAACCCGTACCTGCCGATAGTGGGGGGGGAGGCAGAGTGAGAGCAGTGGCTTCAGCAAATGTTACTGAACGTGTTCAGTCTGTGTGAGCAAATGGACACATGACCCTGTGTGCCCTTCCATGTTGCCTCTACATCTGGCCCCTTAATGTGCATGAGGAACAAAATTATATCCTCCGCCCAGTGGGACCTTGCATGCACCGCATGTGTGAGGTCACACTGCATGGAGGACACCATTTTATAGAACAAAATGATGTCCCCTACACCACATCTCAGGATAAAAGAAAATTTAAACCAGAAATATGGATAGGGGAAGGATTAGGCAACCAAACAAGAATATTCAGAGTTGGTTGCAGGCAGTGGTCTTGGTGTGAGGACCAGTTTGATTTAATGTCTTCACTAATGACCTGTAAGCAGCCCATGAATGTCGCAGGAGGTGCAACCATAAATCAGGATACAGAAATAATACAAAGTGACCTACTGAGATTAGTAACATTGTCAGAAAAACAACAAAATGTGTTTCCACTTGGAAATATGCAAATATACCTAAGGAAAAATAATCCAAGCCCCATGTACTTAATGAGAAACTGTTAGTAGAAATTACTGAAAGAGACTTAGTGGTAACAGTGGACTGCAAATTATATGGATGTGTAATACAATATAACTAAGAACGCTAATGCAATTTTAGGATTTGGTCACCTTGACATGACTCAGAAGAGACAAGTTTACCCACTATGTAGTTCCAGTACAAACATAGCTGGAATATTACATTCAGTTCTGGTCTGCTAGAACAAACTGGAAAAAAGTTCTGAGAAGAGCAACAAAAATGATTAGGTATCTAGAGGGACTGATTTATAAGGGAAGCTTTAAAAAGCTCAATATATATAACAAAACTCATGGCAGTACATGCCAACAGTGTGTGTATATACTTGAAAGGTGTAGATTCCAAGAAGGGAGAGGCATAATTTAGAGTGATACATGGAGGTATAACTACCAAGTAGGACAAATGAACCGATATTACAAATGTGAAAATGTAGGCTGAATATCAGGAAAAATCTTCAAGAGGTGTTTAGCTGTAGAACAGTCTCCCAAGGGAAATGGAGGAAGCCCAATCACTTATGATTTTTAAAACTTGACCGGGCAAAACACTAGAAAATGTACCAGAGAGAACAATACCACACTGGCAGAGAAATGGAGTGGATGATCTAATAGGTCTTTTCCATCTCTAACCTCTATAATTCTGTGGTTTCTCAGTGTACAGCATTATGCTACAAAAGGAGTAAAAAAAAAAAAAATTGAAGGAAAAGTATTAGATGAGTAAAAGCCCAGAGAAAACTGTATTTTGACCTGTCTCTGAGTCTTAAAAAGGTTGCTTTCACTGCACTGTTTCCTATTAAGAGAGATTTTATCCCCATGCCCTTAAAATTTGTCTAACTAGTTTACCTGTTTCCATTTATAAAAGCAGAAAATAGCCACTCAGGAGTAGTGGAGGCTTTCAGAGAAGGATGCAGCTCTCATGATTTTAAGCAGCGCCAAACCATGGGTCATTCAGAACAAGAAAACCTTATTACTGGTTGTTGGAGTGGATTTCTTTTTAATAACAATAAAAAATCAGGAAAAGAAAAAGACAGGTACATATGTATGCGCATATACTTATCGACTGAGTTCTCTTTTCGCATGCCCACCTCCCCTGCTCCACTAATGACACAAGCCTCAACATCTGTTTGTCTACAGAAGTTTAACTAGCTGATACAACAAGGGCAGCTCTATCTTTACATAAAAATAAAAATATGCTAAAAGTAATACGATCATTCTGAATGATCAGATCATGACCAATCATCCCCTGAGCACTTTACTTTTATGTTGTAACCGTTTCCTTTGCTCTGTTTGCATTTTTAGTTTAAGTTCTTCCAGGCAGGGACTGTGCCTTTTTTTATGTTTGTACAGTGCATAGCACATTATGAGGTCTACTGGAAACAAATAATAATAACATATATATATATATGTATGTATGTGTGTGTGTCAGGGCTGGCTCCAGCTTTTTTGCCGCCTCAAGCGGTGAAGAGGAAAAAAAGAAAAAAAAATGATTGAGCTGCTGCTGAAGATGAAGAGAGCAAGTGAAGGACCCGCCGCCGAATTGCCGCCGAAGACTGAACCGGAGCAATTGACCTGCCACCGAAGTCTGAAGCGGAGTGATTGACCTGCCGCCAAAGTGCCGCCGAAGACTGAAGTGGAGCAATTGAGTTGCCGCCGCCAAAGTGCCGCCACAGACCCAGACATGCCTCCCCAACGATGGACGGAGTGCCGCCCTTTTCTATTGGCCGCCCCAGGCACCTGCTTCCTTTGCTGGTGCCTGGAGCCGGCTCTGGTGTGTGTGTGTGTGTACACGTATATGGTAGGTCTGATTTTCAGAGAAGCAGAGCACTCACAGGTCTGATTTCAATGAGACTTGTAAATGCTCAGCACCGCTGAAAATCGAGCACAGCCATTAAGATTTTCAACTCCCCTGTCCCCAGGGGATTTGGTTGACTGATTCCAATTCATCTTTACTGCGAAATGGATGGCTAAACCCCTTAGAGGCTTTGACAGTCTCAATCAACATATGCATGCTGATGGCAGACAGACTGCTATGTTATCTGAGGGAACAGGAAAGCATCATTACTTTTAAAAGCTGTGATAGAAACAGATTTCACATACAAACATATAACACAAGAAGCTAGCATTAACTTCCATCCCATCATGAATTGTCTGTCTTAGGATTTTATACTGCTGCCCATCACCGTAGTATCTGAGTGTCCCTAGTGGATTTCATGGAGTTTCTGGCACTTGTCCTTGTTTGGGGACAAAACTATGGTTGGGGTAGGAGCTTCTATCTATTTTTCATTTTGATGTTTTGTATTATTATTTTATTTGTTGGCTGAGGGGGGCAAGGAGTGGTTAGAAAGTTGGGAGTGGAAGGGGTTTTTCATATTGTGAGCATCACTTAGGGTGGAAAGACTTCCTCAAAGAGGAAGGTTTTGTAACATTTCCTACAGATGGTCAGGCTCACAACACTTTCATTCCAGGCTCCGATTTTAAATTACTGAATGTGTTTACGACAATGCCCAAGGGCTTATGTTGGGAGGGCCTTTCATATAGACATAGATGAAAGTTCTTTACAAACTTTACTAACTGCATAGACTTCAGATATGCAAGAATAGCTTTGCCCATCACTGCAACTCAGCCAGCTCTGTGGTGAGAGGCTGCAACTGTTTAACTGTGTACAGCCACAATTCACAGCAATGAATGCCATATCCAGTGGAAACTGATAAGAATACATAGAATGTAGTTATTCAAGTTAGAACAATGGCCAGGATGCTTTGACTAATACCCTAAACCTATAGATGTGCCTGGGAATATTTAACTCTTAGGAAACTGGCCAGTGCTTAAGGGGATGTCCTCTAAAGCATGGATAATTTCCAGGACTGAATCAAGACTAACAAGGGATGCACTGTCAAAGAGCAGGAAACTTCTGTGGCAGCTGAGAGGAGGATAAGGGCACCTGAGGTTGCTTTGAGCCCTGATTTGCTCCACTTCTCCTTTGCCAGGGATCAATCCCTCTTGACCTGGCTAGCTCCTTTAATGGACAGCTGCCTCCTGCAAATGCCAGCCCCTCACCCGAGTTCAGGAAGCAGCAGGGGATGGTTGGCAAGCACCTGCAGCAGTATTCACAGGAAGGGATTTCCCAGAAGAGAGCAAGGTGGCCCTTGTGTTGCCTGTGGAAGAGCAGACAGGACATTGTGGGAAGAGTGATGTCCTTTTGATGTCAATAGTGGTGGTGAAGAAAGGGCTAGAGAGGAAGGAAGGAAGGAAGGAGGAGGGAGGAACTGTACAGTAGGGAATCACTACTAGTGCTGGGGGACAAGGGTCCCAATTTACCTCAGAAATTTACTAAGAAAAACTAGGCTGTGTCTCATGGTCCATGTGGTGAATGACCATAAGGGGTCACCAGGACTTTGGTTATGTCTTATCTGAAATTTACCACCCTTCAGCACGCAGTGCTCCTAACAAACTGGGTCACTATTGACTCAGAGGGAAGAGACTAAACAACAGTACTTCCTGCAGCACCAAGGCTTTTCCCTCCAATGTATCCCATCTAAATTCTGACTCAGCCCAACTCTGTTCAGCTTGTGAGATCGAACAGCTTCACAGCCTGAAGCGTAGCTTTAAAAGTACGCAGAATGCTTTACATATCCATTTTGCTGATTTGGGTTTTTTTTGTTAACTGTGCCACAACACACATTCAAAAATCAAGCTTGAACCCCATTTTTGGTAGGAATGTCATAATTCCTTAGCTCTTCCGATCCATGAAATGATGGTGATGATCTACATCAGTTTTGAGCATGGCTTTGCTAATACAGTCTAAGGGTCTGCTCTTGGGCTCAGAGGCAGAGCTGTAGCCTCAGCTACAATATAAATGGTGAAGTAAAGGACCTGGTAGAAGAGAAACTGATAAAGCAGGAATTTTCAACAACAAAAGACCTTCACTATAGGTTAAGATATCATAGGGACATCTGATCTTTTTTTTTCTTTGTCTAGGAAAGCCAACACACACCCATATACCTATATAGATTAGTTAATGGGAAGTTAAAAATATATTCACATTTCAATGGCCAGGAAGTTTTAAATATTTACATGCAACCACCTTTCCAATTCAACTGGAAAAGGAAATACACTGATGCCCACATGACCTTTAACATCCTCGTTTCCTCCAGTGAGTTTTCGGCCGGTACACATCAGACTTCCATCCCATTAAGGGGCCATTTTACAAACAAAACTATAATCTGAATATACCCTAGTTTTGAATTCAAGAACACTATGTTTGTGGTTAGTCTGGGTTGGAGTAAGACTCTAGTGTATAATTACCTAGCCCTGGAGTTTTTACTGCTCTTTCTTAACATATTCATTGTTCAACCCCCTTTTTATTTGCTGCTGATTGTTATTGTTCTGCAAAATATCCTGTAGTCAGATTTGTGTTGCTTAACTCTTGGATTCCTGAAATCCCTCCTGTAAAAGACTAGGAAAAAAACCTTGCAAGTTGTGAAAGAACAAAAGTAATGAGCTGGTGATTCTGTATTCTGTATACAGTCCTGTTGCTTTTATTGACTTCAAGGATATGTTCTCTTTCAGAGAGCAGGACTGTGGTCTTTAGATTAGGATTTCAAGGAACACTGCTCTTATAAATTAGTAAAATGTATGAGTCATCGCAATGTTGTGTTTGAGCCAAGATGCAGCTATCAGCCTAGCATAACATTTCAGCATCTGTCCAAAATACAACACACCCTCATTAGCACACTAGTCCTGGGAGGTAAACCATCTGAAGGTTACAACAGGTGCTTCTGTTATAACAGGGGTGATTCTGGTGTTTTATTGATGCCCAATATGTACAGTGTGTTAGCCTTAGAGCAGAGAGAGAGAGAGAAAGAGCTATACAACAAAGAGCTTTACAAAGAATATTGGAGTACAGCTAATCAAATACTGTTCAATTAATATAGTCAATGAAGTTCAGAATTTTTTCAAATCAATTATTTAATAACTAAAAACAAACTATTCATCCAGCTACAGAGCTGGGCTTCTTGTCTACAAATATGGCTGCAGATAATTTATTCAATGATTTTTTTCATGATATTGTTCAATCCCATTTTTTGACAAATATTTTATTTTTCATTCCAGGTCCAGCTTCCCTATGATTTCATAGCGATTAGCACTATAGTCACTTGAGAGAGAGAGAGAACACTTTAACCTAGACATTTGTATGCTTAGGAATAGGACTGACGTTTGAAACGATCAGGCGTTTTTGCAACACAATGAAGCTGATTGGTAAGTCAAGGCTAAAGAAGGGAAATTAAGTGCGACTGCAGAACTTGATGAAAGGCATACAAATATGGGTGCTGTTCACGAGTCGAGAATTACTGTGGGTGTCAATTAACCCCACAGATCACAGGGTTTATTAGGCTGAATTATTTGTCCTGAAGATAAAACACTGGAAGAAAGAAAGACATAATTAAACAGCACAGGCTTGCACAGATTTTAGGCAGCGAACCAAGTTTCCGAACAATTTAATTTATTAGGGGCCTAAATTGTACTAGATTATCAAATCAAGTGGAATAGTGGAAAGCAGTGCATTTTACATTCAGTGCCTAGAACGTAATAAGTGTGTTATTTCATTCATGCCATGTCACAGCTTGAGTTATGAAGAGAAGGGTATGTTTCCTCTGTAGGATAATTTTCCATTTTTTATCCATTTTCAAAAGCTGTCAAACAGCTGTCATGAGGAAAATGTTGCCAGTTTATCACTGAAGCTTGAAACCTGTTAAATGTGAGCATAAAGTGGTGCGCTACTTATAGACCCGATACAATGGGAGGAGGCTTAGCTGTTTGAAGTCTGTCTTTGTGGAGATTATAGCTGGGCAGAGAGGGACAATGAGAGAGTTTCTCTTGGGAGAAAAGAGACTGACAGGTCTGTGTGTTTTCGTGAAATCAGGAGCACGTCTTACATGATGGGCATCAATTAAAAAACACAAGAATTTGGGGAAATTCCCCAAAGAGCATAAATCCTTCCCAAGAGGGGGGGATGGTGTTTTCAAGAGAGTTTCCATGAAAAATTCATGCAGTAGCTCCATTTGTACAAAAAAGTGTATAATAAATAAATAATCATATTAATCTCACTGCCTCATAAAACAATAGAATATCCATTTTGGCCACTTAGTTTGAAAAGCAGGTCCTGAGTCTGAACATGTGTGAAATTACATCATCCGGAATGAAAAGAAGACAAAAGGTTGCACTGTCTCACTAAAAGAAGCAGCTCACACAGTAGAATCACTCACAATGTCTGGGAAGTAAGACGCTGCCATACATATACAGCCAAGAAACTGTACGG
The DNA here is from genome assembly GCF_013100865.1 of Trachemys scripta elegans. NCBI lineage: Eukaryota > Metazoa > Chordata > Testudines > Emydidae > Trachemys > Trachemys scripta. The sequence continues at coordinate 137,496,847 of NC_048300.1, read as the reverse complement.
AGATGAACACAAAGAGGCAGACGAAACACAGTATGAAAATGGGTGATAAGCAGAGATTTGCAGCCATCAGGAAAGGGAGAAGAGGAGGCAGCTGCAAAGACAGGAGGCCGGAAAAAATAGACGAATTGGGCTGGAAATATATACAGTAATGATAACGACTGTGAAAGGATTACATGGAGCTGCAATTAGCTAGCCATGCTCCACTGCTATTCACTTGTGCCTTTCCCCATTCCCCTCCCCCCTTTTCAAATATTTTCTGTGCAAGAAGAAAGCTAGCTTATTGGTGAAGAGTTATGTATATAGTGCTCAGGTTGAAAAAATAGATGCGCTGGTATGGTCTCTGCTCTTCCCCCCTCCATCATATGGTCAAACCCAGAGCCCCTTCCCCCAGGATCTGCAGACAGGCCATCCTCCACCATTCAGCTCCCCCCTTTTTTCAACTGGAAAACCAAAATGGAGATACATGAATAAATGTAACATTTACTAACCTTCAGGGTCAGAATGATTTTTCTTGTCTGTGGAATTTTTGTTCCCTTTTTATCTCCTCCCCCTCGCTTTCCTTTTATCCCCACACTTTACATGTCTTTTTTTCTCCCCCATATTTATTTTCTCACCTCTTTGTTTCCTCTTCCCACCCCCTTTCTCAATTACCTCCCCCTCTCTGCCTGGCTCCCCGAAACCTCTCTCCCACTCCCTGATAGCTGCCGCACAGCTCGCTTTCCTTACCTCAGCTGCCTATCCCTGCCAACCAAGTCTCCTTCACTCTACTCTCTTGCCTCCTGAGTGCTCTACGGAAGGCTCCCAGTCCTGGGCTTTGGAAGCCAGCCACCCTCCTCCTGAACTGCCCATATGCCAAGGTGGCATCCTGGGGACATGCCCTTCCAACAGTCAGCCCCATTCCTTGCGGTCTGTGATCCAGCTCCCAGGCATGTTGCATATAGGGCCTCTTTCTATCAGCCTCCCACCTGTTTATGCTCTCTGTATGTGTGTATATATATCTCCTCAATATATGTTCCATTCTATATGCATCCGAAGAAGTGGGCTGTAGTCCACGAAAGCTTATGCTCTAATAAATTTGTTAGTCTCTAAGGTGCCACAAGTACTCCTGTTCTTCTTTTTGCGGATACAGACTAACACGGCTGTTACTCTGAAACCTGTGGTTTGCTCTGTTACTGCAAGAGCTAGAACCTAATGGAAGAGCAGCAGTGCTCCCTAGGGAGGCAGATAAAGACCATCAATGCCAGTATGTGGCTGCATGAGGGCACAGCTGCAAGTGTGAGTCCGACACACTACCAGTCCAGCGTGAGCTCTAAACTGCAGCCATATCAAAGCATGGTAGAAAATATTAATTTTGAAAAAGCAATTAAAAATGAAGGGCTGATGGTTATTGTTAGCAACATGACACGTACACAGCGCCTTTCAGCCCCAAGCCTTTACAGGCTATACCCTGCGCACACCGGAATCACTTTACCGCTCCAATGCAGCTACATCTGGGGAGCAGATTGGCAGGCAGGAGCACAAGATGCTGCGTGACAGTGATGGGACTGTTTTACCCCAGGGCACTGGGGCAAGCAGCCACTTGTATGTAAAATGCTTTGAAGTCTTCAAGTTCCATGTACAGGAGGCAGAACCGTAGTGCACAATTCAGCCCCAGATTAGGAGAGTGAAACTCCCATGAATTTGGTCCTTGGTTTTGAAAGTCTTCTCCAAAAGACCCAAATACAGTAAACTTGTTTTATCTATCTGAAAAGGATGAGTTACTCCTGCTAGGATGTGAACCCAACATCCCAGGGAGTCTAATTATCACAAATGTGTACTTAGACCACTAAGCCATTCCCTCCTGCTTTAATCAACTCTAAAGGAGTCAGTTTTGATCCTAGATGGTTACACAGCACCTGTGATAAAGGCAAAGTATTTAACAAAGTCTCTGTAAGTGCAGTGGCTCATTATTCATATTACAGAAGGTTTAAAAGAGTGGACAGTTAAGGAGGTGCACATTGTGTTGTAACAAAGATTACAGTAGCAGCACCGTGAATTGCTTCTCAGCTCCAGTCTCAATTTTCCTTCAGCTACACAAAAGAAAAATGGAGCAAAAGGAGAGTTAAACAAAATTGTACTTGCTCCAGGCATGTCTCATTCTTAACTGGGTGTTTACTTGAAGGAGATTTCATTTCACATAGTTCTAACCCAGGTTAATGGATTACACAGCTGAAGGATCATGACTGTACTGAGATCATCCTGTTCTGTATCCACAGCATGCGTCCCTGAGCCGTGAGGCAGCCTCCCGCAATCTCAGTGTGCGTGTATGTGGTGCTGCCTATACGTGTGTGTGCGTGCACACAGAAAAGGGAGGGGATCCTTAGCTGTCCAGCTGCAGCATATAAGCTGAAAGTTTTCTTTGAGAGAGATGGTGCCTGTGCAGCAGATCCTAATGATAGCAGAGAGGTTTTTTCCCCACAGCATTTGGTAAACTTATGATGTGTCTGACATTTTTGCACAGTTCAGAAGACACTGTCTCTCATTTGGATTAGAGAAAGTTGAGGGGTAGCCCTAGCCTCATTATAACAAGGCTCCTGATTGGGAGAAGGCATTTTTCACCCTGTAGAAAGGGTGAGCTGCAAAGAAATTGCATCCTGAATCTTTTCTCAGAGATACCATTGCAATTGATAGACAATACTCTGCCATTATTCCTCTGGAAGAAAAGAGATTGTTTCCCCCATTACCTGAAGGAGACGCAGGCCTCTTACTAACACACTACATCTTAAATGTTAATAGACTGGCCGTGTTTGCAATTTTCTGCTGGAAGGCTGGTTGGCAGGATACCGGCCTGCAGTCATTGAATCATTCCACTGAATCACAGCCATGCTGGCAGGAGCACATTCTGAGGAAGTTTGCAGTACTGTCAAACACCTGCTGTTGCCATTGAGCGATATTATGCAAGATCCGAAATTCTATTTATTTAGACCCTCATTTGATTTTTTTTATCTTCTTAAGACACTGAAGCCTCAAGTGACAACAACAATAAAACCCGCTCCCAAGAGCATTATACAATACTTGTCCCAATGCCAATGAGCTTGTTCTTATAAGATGAAATCCTGCTCTCCTTACTGTGCAAAGACACCAAGATGATAGGGGCCATAAAGTACCAAGACAGGCAAGTACTCATGCAAGCAGTGCTACTGAATTCTTAAGGTTACAGGTGCAAGTAAGGCAAGCAGGATTTGGCCAACAGACATTTCATTAATCCCTTTCACTTTTTCTTCTGAAATGTTTTGTATGTACAAGCCTATGGGAAGATAGGAGAGGAAGCTACCAAATCCATAGAGAGGCTGTCACATATCCTGTGATGGACAGTTTTAATCCCTGGTCTGCTAGGACAGTGACTGTTTCACAATGAGCTATCTCATGGACTACCAAAATCAGAAGCTAACCCTATCTGCACCATGGAAGCAGAAAATCCCAGCTTTCCAATGATGTATAGCAAGTTTATTCCATTCCTGGCAGTTCATGAGATCCAATTAAAATCTATATTTAAATGTATATTTTTTCTGATTATGCTCAGTATGCTTATGTCTCCCATCCCCTAAAAGACTTCAGTTCCACCCTGAATGTAGTGTTCACTATCTCAAAAACTGTTACAGCAAGAACAAATATTGTATACATATTTAAGGTATTTATGCGGTCCCCATTACCACAGTACCTGAGTGCCTCACAATCTTGAATGCATTCAACCTTACACCACCCTTTTAAGGTAGGACAATGCTATTATCCCCATTTTACAAAAGGGGAACTGAGGCACAGAGGAACTAATTGATTTGCCCAAGGTCATATTGGAAGTCTATGGGAGAGCAGGGAATCAAATCGGTGTCTCATAAGCTAGCACACTAACTATTGGACTATTCATCACCGGCAAGCTTGCCATTCCCTTTTTGTGGTGGTATAAAGCAAGGACTTTGAGAGAAATGGCTTTTAAAATTGAGTTGGAATTCAATGGGAAGTGAAGCAAGATGGTAATCAGAATGAACTGGGAGTCACCCCAATTACTAAATTGTATTGTAAATGTTTTGTTATTGAAGATTAATTATGTAAAACTTCGCAGGAATTTCACACAACTGAAAGAAACGCTAATATTTGTACCTCAGCCATGATTCCTTATCTCAGCAACTTCTGAAAGGCTGTTTGAGTCCCAAGCTGCTGCTGACATATGGTTTCCTTGTTTCTATGAGCATGAGTAGCTACAACTTTCCCATTTGGAGAAAATATTAGACTTAGAAAAGTCAAAGATAATAAAGCCTATTTAAGGCCATTGGGTCATTGACACTTTTCTTTGTTATGGAAAATGGAAGAAACCAAGAGGATTTGTGTGTGATGTCAGCATGGAATTCAAAGGGCTGCTCAGTTTCTGCTGGGAGAGGGAACCAGCTGGAGAACAGGTATGAACTTTGCTGTAAGTTTTGAGAAGCTTTTGAAGTGTTATGTAATTATATTCAACACCTTCAAATCTATTGAAAAAAGAACATATTACACCTATGCTTTAAGGTTTATTCTTTCATGTCTTTCCAGAAAAGGGTTAGTAAAAATGCTTTCAGGAGAGTAAATGTTTCTATGCCCTTGTCCCGGAATAATAATCAGTACAAAAATATTTGATCCCCTAAATCCCACCCCCATCATCACCCAAAAGCCACAAATCCCAGCACCACCCACCAGGATTTCCTGCTGGCACTCAGGATCAGCACTTACTGTGAACGCATTTGGTGGGTGGAGGAGTCAGAGCTGTCTTTCTGCATGTTGGGTGGTTGTCTTCCTGTATAGTGGAGGATGGAAGGGAAATAGGCAGAAGTGGAAGCATTTTCATTGCAGGGAGAAGGAGAGAAATTGTGCACTAGAGAGGAGTTATGTCTGCCATGGCTTATTCCTGTAGCTTAGTATCCTGATCATGCCTCAGTAGTCTGCCCTTGCAAAGTTATGATTAGTTGGCAACAGAAATAGTTGTATTGTATCCATGGACTATCAGAACTCCAGTGAGCTCAATGACCGTAACTCTCATGTTTACACCTGCCTCCCAGATGAAGCTTCACTGAGAGGAATGTCAATAAAAAGTGAAAAACCTTAAAAGGAGCCGGCTGGTTTGGGACCATTGGTAATGCTCCATGCTGCTGTGTGAGAAACCCAGGTTCAGTTCTTGTCATTAGTGTCTCACACTCTCTGAGCTGGCAGAGGCTTGGAACTCTGGAATCCTCCCCAACAGATAATGTAGCTGCTATGGAAATCCTGCCACTTCAAATCATCGGTGAACAGATACAGGATAATACAGCATCTCAGTTTAAATCCTGGATTTAAAACTGAGCTCCGCTCACTGCCAATATTAGGAGCAATATGAGATGCAAAGTTTGGATCAGGCACCAAATCCACTTTCCCCAAAGTTTGAGGGCAGTGGGTCAGGGAAATTGGCTTGGATTTAGGATTTCCCTTTTATACTCATGTATTCCACAACCCCACAGCCCCAGAATGCACTGGGAAATCCAATCCTTGCTGCAGAATTGTGCTCCAAAGCTAAGCTGTCAGTTAGAAATAATATTGTAGCCCTCCTGGTTCTGAAGATAGCCTTGAACACTTGAAATGAATGTAAATTGATGCAGTGTTCTCATCCTAAAACCAGCTTGAGTTGTGAGAGTTGGGAACAGCCCCATACTCCACATTGTGGTGTTCACTCTGAAACCAGAGAACCTATAAATGTCACTATTCACTAGTGATCAATTTGGCAGAAAAATCCAACTAATAGGTTGATTCCAGAATCCCAAACTGAATCCCACGGCTCCACAGGTGCCAAAAACACAAGTTGTATTCCCCCGCCCAGCTCCTCCCAGGCAATCTGTATGATACAGTTGTATGTTTTCAGTACAAAAATCTACACAAACTGAAAAATGAGAATATTTTAAAAAGCATTAAAATGTCAAATTTAACTTCTAAATAAACAATAACAGGGGCCACTGTACTGATTGTGTTTTCATTCTGTATGTCATTCATTTAACCCCCCCAATTCTTTAATTAAAATAAAGCTGCCTACGAATCTACATTCTGTCACAGAGCGCTGCTCAATCAAAGGACCCTGCTGCAATATTTCAGTCCAGCGAGTACACAAGGCTTGGTTCTAGAGATGGCCCTGACCTCTGACATTCAGATCCAGATCTCCCCTAAGTCGAAGCTTGTTCAAACCCAAGGCTGGGGTCTGGGTGCATCTCTAATTAGAACCTGCTTTAGTTTTCCCAGGGTCAGCTGCAATGCTTGGCATAGGCCTCCTGGATATTTAGATGACAACTAATGAAGATTTTTATTAGAGTTGAGTCTCGGCTGGCTGGGAGGGAGAGAGCTGTTTAGCATCAGATGGGAGAGGCAGTTGCCTCTGGAATAATTTTCAGTGCAGAGCTGAGAGAAAGGTAGTGAGGACACTGTGAGAGCAGGTGCTAATAAGGCCTGCCTGGGGCACAGTGCAGAGCTGCACTGGTGCATCCCTTTAAAGGTGACCTTGGCCATTAACATTAACATTTTAGCAGACATTTGACATATTCGATTGTTTTTGTATCGAAAGACACTGCTCTGGGAGATACTTATGCTCAGATCAATGTCTTCAATGCCACTGTCTTCTTGGACTGCAGTCCCTTGATGTTTGATATTTAAGAAACAAATACTACAGGAGCACAAGGTAATGCACTTTCTTATTTAAAGCATGTAATCAATCAAATTACTATGTGTATATACAAACTAATTCAAGGTACAGAGTGCTCACTGTGCAAATTAAAGTGTCTGCCAAAAAAAATAAAGGCTTTCAGAATAAATCTGAAAAGTACTTATTATTCAATGAATCAACCAGGCGACCATTACTATAATTCAGTAGTGCCTTTTATGCTATTTATCATCTTCTGATGTCCCACTGTACCGCATGGATATCAGCCAAGATCCTGAGAAGTGCCTAGCACTGCAGTTGCTGTCAACTTCAGTACCTCTCCGGGGCTGGAGCATCCATGGGAAAAAATGGTGGGTTCTGAGCACCCATTGGCAGCCCCCCTATCAGAACTCCCTCTCCCCCCAGCACCTCCTGCCTGCCAGCGACCCCTCCCTCCCAGCACCTACCGCCTGCCGCAGATCAGCTGTTTCACAGATCACCTACCGCCTGCCACAGATCAGCTGTTTGGAGGTGCTGGGGGGGAGGTGTGAGGGCACAGCATGCGAGGGGGAGGGGTGGAGTGGGGGCAGGGTGTGGGCAGAGCCGGGGGAGCACCCCTGGAAGATTAGAAACTTGGCACCTATGACATGACGGATGTTAGTTATGGCATTTAATGCACTACTGGAAGGTGCTCAGATATTATGGTGATGAGCATGGTATAAGATATAATGGAATATCAAATTTCTTACCTGTGTTACTAATAATGCATTAACTTTGAAAGAAATTTTAAAATCCCCATTTAGGTGATTTGTGTACTCTTTGCACCTCACTTAACTGAATGATAAAACTAGACTAGTCAGTTTCATTTTGTCTCTGGTACAGTTCACCCTACACCAGCATTAAAGAACTGAAATATTTGGGTTACAGTATTTCAGTATCTCCTCCAATCCCCGCTCCACTCCACCTGCTGTGCCAGCCATGACCTCCAATTTTTCAGCTTCTCACACAACCACTTTTATGCTTTCTTCCACACCACCCTCCTGAATGGCCACTAACCTGTCTTTCAAATCCGTCCTCAACACTTACGTCTGCCATGATGCCTACAAGAAATTATGAGAAAAATGGCTCAGTTGAATGGCAGTTGGGGATGGTTCACATACACACACACACACACACACACACCCCTCTATAATCTTGATTCAATATTGTATTCCTTGACACAACCCTTAGGAATGTGGTGTTTCTTTGCAAATGATAAGCTCCGAGGAGGAGGGTCAGTGCCTGCCTATATGTGTGGAAAGTGCTCTGGGTGCTAGCATAATACAATAATCAACCATAATACAAATAATCTGATAACACTAATAAACAAAAGTCCATTTTCACTGTATTTTTTTAATGTTATCAAAAAGAATTTCTCTAAATATTAAGAACCAGATTCTTGACCCCACTACAGCAAAGCGACCAGAAAGCCAACGAAGCCAGCTCTCCAGAGAATACTACTTGTGGATGGCCTAGCGTTAGAATGCTATGCCTATTTCTCCCCTTTCCTCTTGCCCCTGATGAAGAGGGTATATCTGGGATTGAAGAGTTGTGGTTGGGAAGTGCCTACATCCACGACTGAGGCTTTAACCAGCACTGCAGTACCAGATTAGTGCTTGGCAATCCCAGGATCAGGGAGCCATGAAAGCAAGTCCACTAGTGTATGAAGGATGATCTAGCAAATAGAGCACTGGATTGAGATTCAGAGAATGGTGGTTAATTTCCTGTTTTAGCCACAGACTTCCTGTGTGACCTTGGGCAAGTCACTTAGTTCCTCAAGTCCCCATTCCCCTCCCTATTTCACAGGGGTGTTGTAAGCAGAAAATTCATTCATGATTGTGAGGTGCTCAGATGCAGTGATGGGGGCCATATAAAGACATAGACAGATCTACCCCCCGCTGAAAGGTCATGCATGTAGAAACAACCCAAAGATCTGAAATTAGGTTTCATAAAAGCTTTTTAGTGAAAGACCTAAATTCTGGGTCTAAATAATTGTCAATATGATTCATATTTTAGAAAAAAATCTTATGTTAAAAAATCCTACATGTAATGTTTGAAAAATGTGTCAATTTTCAAAATATTTGCATACATTATGACTGTTAAGTTTTGGCTTATTCTTAAACACGGGATCTGTTAATTTGATTGCTTTTTGTCAATACACCTAGAGATGATGAATGGCAAGGTAATGTTAGAGCGTGGTGAGGCCTGTGAAGTATTTTTCAACATAGTATGAATAAATGCCTTTGATTTATTTGACAAGTACTTTCATTTGCATGGCACGCAACTCATATCTTAAAATAGCTTTTTTTTATACACCTGAGCAATCAGGCTTCATGCTGAGAACTAGGCAGAGAGTGAGGGGGCAGAATCCAACCCCACAACCTGGTGCCAAGTCAGGGGATGGGACAGTCTGGAACACTGCTATGGCCACTGTTTTCCAGCCTGCGACACACTCTCCTTGTTGATGCCAGACAGGACAATCTGTCAAAGTTTGCAGCTTGTGCCATAACTAGTATTCCCTAAAAGATGCTATGGTGGAATACCATAGGCATGGCCAACCATGTCCCAGCCCAGAGTCCCCTCCCATACCCAGACTCCCTCCCGGAGCCCACATCCCCCAGCTCTGCCTCTGGCTTATGACACAGGTTTACCGACCCCTATCCCTGGGCCCAGTTCTGGCATTTGGCTTCTGCCCCGCTGGTACTCACCTTCAGCTCATTTCCTGGATTCTGCCCATCCTGGACCCAGCTCTACCCAGTAGGCTGAACTCTCTTTCACCACTAGACCTGGCCACCCATGCCTTTGTCAGCAACAGTTTGAGCAACTACAAAGGCTAGGGGCCCATCTCCCCAGCATGGACCACACTCAGGCCAACACTTCCCTGGCGGAGCTGGTCAGAGCCATACAGAGCTTGTAGACACAGTGGAGAATGTGGCCCAACAGCCCCTTGAGCCCTGACAACACCCTAGCCTCCCACCCCTCAACAGCGCACCCTGCTCCAGGACCTGGAACCCATGAATGTCGACCAGGCCCAACCATGCCTGTCAGAGGCTGAGAACAACTGATGCTGAACTTCGGGCCTGTGTCTGTATTGTGGGGCAGTGGACACTTCACCTTGAGATGCCCTGCAAAGGTCAGACAAGCTTCGGGGTCAGGAAATGCTAAGCCCCAGCCCCAGTAAGGGGGTCCAGGTTGGGCCGATGCTTTCCCCCCTCCAGATACTCTTGACCTCCATGTGTCTCTGTCAGGAACACAGAAACCACAAATCCACCCTTGATGCATCTCCACCTGCCATTGCAGCTCCTACTTCGAATAAGCCCAGTAGTTCACCTGGAGGCTCTGGTCAACCCGAGGGCCTTAGGTAACTTTACAGACCAGGATGTGGCTAACGCCCATAGGATCTCTGCCATGTGTAAGAATTCCCTGGATCTGAGGGAAACCATGATGCATCACTTCTGGCTTCGGGGCCGGTGAATCACCAGGCCACCCCCTTAGGGGTCCTTACCCTTCAGGGGCACTGGACACTCTTCAGTTCATGTTGATTCAGGCTTTCCACTTTCCAGTCATCCTGGGAACACCCTGACTCACTGCCCATGACCCCTGTATCCATTGGCCAAAAAGGACAGTACACTTTTGCTCCCTGTGCTGCCAATGATTGTGGCTTCCCAAGAGAGAACTGGTATCTTCTGCCACATATGTCATAATCTGGGGAATCCCTGCTTTGAAGGAATGGGCCCATGGGAGTTGGGCACATCCCCAACTGTCTTACCTGCCACTGCCAAAATACCTCGCAAGTACCATAACTTTGCAGATGTATTTGACAAAGGAAATGTGGACACCCCGTCCCCACATTGCAAATACAATTGCCCAATTGACCTTCAGCCAGGTATCAAAAGTTCCTTCGGCCATACATACACCCTTTCCAAACCAGAGCTCCAGGTCTTTGTGGCTATGTGCAGGAAAATCTGCAGAGAGAGTTTATCCAGTAGTCCACCTCTCCAGCAGCAGCCCCAATCTTTGTTAAAAAGAAGGATGGCTCCCTGAGGCCCTGTTTTAACTACTGGACCCTCAATAAGATGATGGTTCAGAACTGTTACCCACTTCCCCTCTTTCATGAACTCCTACACCGATTACACTCTACCCAAATTTTTACAAAGTTAAACCTCTGTGGGGCCTATAACCTCCAGATGCGAGAAGGAGATGAATGGAAAAATGCCTTTGCACCCAGTATGGACATTTTGATTATGTAGTCATGCCGTTCGGGCTACGTAATGCTCCTGTGACCTTCAAGCACTCTGTCGATGATATTTCTAGGACATGCTGGATCAGTTCATTATGATTTATCTCTATGACATTGTTATTTTTTCCGATGAGCAAGTAAAGCATGACCAGCACATACAGAGGGTCGTAGAAAGGCTTCACCAATGCCACCTGTATGCCAAACCAGAAACATGCCAGTTTGACCAGGATACAGTAGCGGTTCTCAGCTACAGCATCTCTCCTGAAGGGCTGGCCATGGACCCACACAAGGGGACAACCATTATCAGCTGGGTGGTATCCTGGGACACCCAGGGATTCCAATGCTTTTTGAGCTTTGCCAATTTCTGTAGATGATTCATTAAGGGTTTATCAGGGATGGTCACCCCAGTCACAGCCCTTCTGTGCAAGGGAGCCCATTTTTCTTGGTCCCCAAAGGCACAAGCAGCTTTTGAGTGCCTAACACAGAAATTCATCACAGGCCCTATTTTGGTTCACTCCAACCTGGGCTCGCCATTTAGGGCAGAAGTGGATGCCTCAAACTTCATATTGGGAGCAGTCCTCTCCCAAATGGCAGCCTCCGATGGTCAGCTTTACCCTTTCACTTTTTACCCATGCAAGTTCACCCCAGAGGAGCAAAACTATGACATCCTTAATAAAGAGCTACTGGCCACCAAAGCATCCTCTCCTGGAGGGTACCAGATTCCTAATTCAAGTCCTCACTGACCACAAAATTCTGGAATTCCTGAAGATGGCTCGGTACCTAAATCAGTGACAGGCCCACTGATCCCACTTCTTCACACAATTTGACTTTGTGGTGACCAACTGCCCGGCAACCAGGAATGGGAAGACAGATGCCAAAAGGGGAGTATTGCAAACTTAACCAAGAGACACCATGCAAGATCCTGAAACCACTGTCCATGACCTGCTCCCCAGTGATCCCTTTGCAGTGAAGATCCACCAAGCTCTAGACAATGCAAACGCTCAGACTGCCTCAACTTTCACCATTCATGAAGGAATTCTGTATCAGAAGGGGCTCATCTTCATACCTGATAGTCAACCCTGACTGCAAGTCCTACGAATCTGGCACAATGCTCCTCTGGTGGGTCACTTCAATGGTTTCAAGACTCAGGCTCTTGTGTTGCGGAGTTTCTCATGGCTGGCCCTCGGCGCTTCAGAAGCAACTTATGTCCGGTCCTGTGACTTCTGTGCCCAGACTAACCCCCCCTTTCCCATGAAACCACTTAGCCTCCTTCATCCCTTGCCCACCCCACCTCAGCCTTGGGTCAACATGGTGATGGACTTCATCATGAATCTATCACCTGCCCAACGGTACACCACAGTTCTTGTGGTAGTGGAACGCCTGACAAAGATGGCACATTTTATACTGTTTTGTGGTCTCCCCACCACCCAGGAAACTGCCCATCTGTTCAAAGACAACATCTTTCACCTTCATGGATTACCTACAAGCACAGTGTATGACCAGGTGTCCCAGTTTGTTTCCCACTTTTGGCAGGAATTTCTGTGCCTCTTGGGAATTGAACCTTGCTCCTTGACTGCTTACCAATGGTCAGACAGAGATCCTGAGGCAGTACCTATGCTGTTTCATAAATTATGAGCAGGATGATTAGTTGGCCCTCATTTCCCAGGCAGAATTTGCCTACAACTCCATGTATACCACGATCCAGCAGACCCTATCTTTGCCAATTATGGGTTCTACCCTCAGTAACACCTCAAAATCACTCTCTATCCATCCATGCCCACCGTTGCTGACCTCACCATACACATCGACCAAGTATACCAGGAACTCAGGCACTGATTAGAAGATGCTCAGACAGCATACAAATGCCACATCGACTGACACCATCAGCTAACCCCAAACCTCAAGGCAGGAGATAATGTTTGTCTGTCCACCCAAATCTATGGTCCACCTATGACCAGCAGATTCTGGATTCATGCCAAATCTGGAGAAGACTACAATATACGATTCCTCTAGGCCATATCCCTCTCAGTTGGTGTTCATGGGAACCTGAGGAACACATCCATGCCCTAGACCTTCCACCAGGTCTACCCCAAGAAAACTGGCCCAAGGTCTTCTGGGAGGCCACTCTGAAAGCAGGGAGTGCTGTCAGGGACTTAACTGTATTGCTAGGCAACCAAAAACCCTGCTGTACAGCCTTAGAACTAACCGAGTGGCCACAGCCCCTGAGTGGCTGCTGATTTAGCAGTCCTGTTTAAAAGTCTGGCCCCCACAGCAGATCAACAGCTGCTCAACGCATCCCATGCCCTCAGCTTTCTGACTCTAGTTCCCGTCCCTTCTCCTGCTTGCTCCAGTCCCCACTCCCCTCTGGCTTCAGACTTCTGGCTTTGACCTCCCAGCTCTGCCTTTGGCTTACAACTGTCTGGTTGACCCCCTGGTTCTGGCATTTGGTTTCTGTCTCTCCAGTACTGATCCCTGGCTCCACCTCTGGCTCACAACTCTGGTTCACCCCCTACCAGCTCTGTCATTTGGCGTCTGCCCCTCTGCTCATTTCCTGGACGTCGCCCACCCTGGACCCAGCTCTAACTAGTAGACCGAAATCTCGTTTTCATCACTAAGCCTGACTGCCCACACCTTGGTCGACAACACCCATAATGCTGCAGCCAACAGTCCAGCCTCAACTCTGACAGCTGCTGATAAAAGCTCTCAAGCTTCAGGGCAGAAGCCAATCATTAACTGCCTGGTCTTAGGAAGAAAGTTTCCAAAGGGACAGTTTATCCCAAGCTTTTCCATTACAGAGTTTCTTGCACCTTCCTCTGAATCATGGTCTGCTGTATGGCAGTTCCTATATTCCTAGGAATGTATACAGCAGGTGGAGATGATATGACAGTTTTAGCTTCTGGTCCACGAGTTACAGAAGAAATCACATAATTTACAAGCAACATTTAGGATTTTATCCTTAATTCAGTGTGAGAATAAAAGTAGTAGGTCACTACCACCCATTTCATATAGTGCTCATTCTGCAGTGTTTTTAAGGGCCAGATTATGGGCTAGGCTGTGCAGTCATATAGGGGCTTAAAAGGTAGTGGGAATCCTGTCTCTGCATCCCTATGCAGTCTCCCTCGACCTTGATTCTGTATGATCAGCAGGCACTTGTGCACTCATTACTGCCCACACTCAAGCAGGTAGGCAAGGAGTGGGCAGAGCTCCCTTACCCAGGGTGGAGGTGGGGTTGTACTCTGCTGCTGGTAAAGGCCAGTAACAGATTTTTACACACAGTGCAAGGAGGGAAAGGGAACACATTGACTTTCTGACCACAATTCTCACAATCCCCAATTCCCTTGTGCTGCTCCTGAACCACTCTTCACACAGGGCTGATTGGAAAACCACAACCTAGCTCTACGCGAATGTCCTTTTCATAATTTTTAACTAATTCCAATGTGGAAATTCTGCAGCTAAAAAAGATATTCCACCACTGGGAGGGCAGAGAGTTACCAGGAAATCTTTCTAGTCTGGAGTTTCATTGCCTGTGTTGTCAGATTGACTGCTAGAGGCATGGTTGAGTTTCAAGAGGCAGACATGCATGTGTGTGATGCCCTCGACAAAGAACACGTTTGACAATTGAAATGTTTTTGTTTTTGAGACGAAGAAAGAGCAGGCACTTCAGAAGTGTAATATTTTTGACAAGCATGCTGGGTCCTGAATGATGAGCTCGTGGGTTAGTGTACTGTACTGCTCTGACTGCATAGAGAAGGGATTCATAGACTCTGTGGGTACAAATATATTTAGACCACAAATCTGGAAAATAACAGCACTTATCAAGTGAATTTATTTTCAACTACTATAGGACTGGAATATAAACATATATATATACATTTTTGCAGTATATTATCTATGGTGCTAGATGCTATGGTATAGACAAAGACAGATAGCACGAGGACATTGTGTAATGTGTATAAAGTTTTACCAGCATGAGTGCACCTGAATGAGTACATATGAAACCTATATATCACACCATTATGTATGCTGTACAGGCACAATTCAGCAAAGCATTTAAGCAGGTGCCTAAGTCCATCCCTATTCAGCAAAGCACATAAGCACCTGCTTAACTTTAAGCATTGAAGTCAGTGGTACTTAAGCGTATGCCTAAAGTAAAGGGACAGGCTATTAACTCGGACTATATACTACATATTTTAAAAGAAATTATTTTAGTAATATTTTAGAGAGTTTTAAAAAAATGTGTTGGGACCATTTTTTTTATTTCCCTCCACTTGTAAAACCAGATGCCTTCGTTACTAGAAGTCCATCTGTGCAGGGCTTAGACGGGGAGAAAGATTAAACCCAGGTATCTAAAACCATTTGAAAGATGGCCAAAAATAACTTTTCCACACATAAAAATGTCATGACTTCAAAGTCCAGTGTCTTGAGAGAATTCAGAGCTAGAAGCAAACCCTGGGTATCTCACTGGAAAGCTGTGAATCTCCCCTTTCCAATAGTATAAAGTTCTCATCTCTAACCTGAAGAAGCATTAGTTATTGGATTCTAGAGATGACCCTGATCCATGATTGAACTTCGCATACCCTGGGTCTTGTGGCAGGGTAATATTGGTAGGGGGGGAGGGAGATTCTACATTTGAACATAAGTGAAAAAATATTTTAATAGCACATAGGTTTTTCAAAATGGAAGCTCTTTTGAAGCTGTTCAGAGGATGTAATGTTGGAATAAGGCTTAGTCTACACTTGAAAATTATATCCACATAGCTACATCAGTCAGGGGGTGAAAAAAACCCACAGTGTAGCTATGCCAACATAACTTCCAGTGTAGACACAGCTATGTGGATGGAAGAGTACTTCCGATGACATAGCTAATATCATTTGGGGAGAGGGTGTTGATACACCGACAGAAACACCCCTTCTGTTGGTGTAGGCTGTGTCTAAACAACAGGGCTATGTTGGCATAGCTGTGACAACATAGTCTCTGTAGTGTAGATGTATCCTAAGTCCCTTTGGGAGACAAA
Source organism: Trachemys scripta elegans (assembly GCF_013100865.1). Classification (NCBI taxonomy): domain Eukaryota; kingdom Metazoa; phylum Chordata; order Testudines; family Emydidae; genus Trachemys; species Trachemys scripta. The sequence goes on along the minus strand of NC_048300.1, from coordinate 137,480,890 downwards.
TTTTGATGAAGAGGTCAAAAGAACATGGTCCTGTCATTGACCAGATGGGTATCACCATCATATATCTGAGTGTGTGCCTATATGCATACATACCTATGTATAAACATATGCCCAAATTTCCAATAATAAATGTCAGTGTATGTAATTTTTCTTGACAATTTTATATCCTTATTGTTAGCTCAGCTGATCATTAAATAGCCCCATGAAGTTATTGTTATACCATGAGCAGTAAAAGTTAGATATTACACTGTGAAGCTGCAGATGAGTCATTGCTGAAATCAGCAGCTATGCCAATAGCTTTGATTATAGATAGAGATGAATACATTCTGCTTTCTACTGACACCACTGGAAGGAAGAGTGTAGGACTCACAGGGCCTTGAAAAAGGAGCTAGGAGACGAGAGAAGGCAAAGACAGATCCCAGAAGAGGGATTTTGGAAAGGGATGAGGGAATGCAGAAGGGGAAATAAAAAGTCTTCTCATTTCCTTCTTTATTTAGCGTGGCTTTATAGTTGGATTCAGGATCAGTGTGTTCATTAGAAATATCCTCACCAGCTTCTCCCTGAGGCCCCTTGGCAGGCTAACTGATTTGGACTTTGAAACTCGTCGGGCTAGCCTGACCCAGGGGGAAATTCCTTCCCAACCCCAAATATGGCAATTAGTTAGGCACCATCACAGTCAATTTAGTACCAGCACCCACTGCCTCTGGAGCTTACCAGCACCTCTACCCAAAGCCTTGGCAACATTCACAGAAGTGCTGTCAGGATGACAAACAATGTCAGTGTGGTGACAATGGGAGAAATGAAGAGAGGGGCGATGACTAGGAGCCTGATCAGACTCCCAACTTACTCTAATGGGAACTGGAACCAGCCCTAAATTAAAGAAATTTTGCACCACTCTCATCTTAGGAAGAGAATCTTCCTGCCTACAGCCCCACAAGAGCATCTGTATGAGCTTCAGCCACTGTAACGTCCATGATATTGGCACAGTAAGTCCAGCCACTGGATGAAATGAAGGGCTCTAATAGCCAGTTTCAGCTACTCCAGTGTTGGCTTATCCATTCAGAGACACAACAGTCCAGAGAACTTCCAGGGCTAGAAACAAATGTCCATGGACTAGAATTCCAAGAAACTCCATTTGTCTTCATTAACAAGGAAGGCTAGGCTTGAAATCTCAGCACTCTCTTGTGTAATGCCCTTGTCTTAGCCTACCCCAGGCTTGTAATGAATGAGCACAGTATAAACACAGAGACAGATGGTGATCTGAGCCCCTCAAAATTGAAAAATAAAATTAATTTCACATGCATTTTTGGAGCAGTACTGTTGTATTAATTTAGATGGACTATACAGGTTCAAAGACTTAATGGTGTTAACATGACCACATCACTGTCCAGTGACAACAGTACCACCTGCCTTCTTAATGCCTAGAGTTGCCATCTTGCCAGGTATAACAGGGTGACTTGCCATGTGCCAGAGAACCTGGGGTTATGCCAGCCCTGAGGACTAGATATAAGCCTCGCGAGAGGATTCAGGTGATTGCAATATAAAAGTCAGCAGGAAGCTGCAGGGAAAGGTGTGAGACGACTGAAGCAAAGTAGGCATTGAGCAGCTCTGCTTTCCTATCACCTTTCTTTACCAGCTCACCTTGTCCACTAGCAACCAACTCACACCGTCCTTGATCTTTCTTTTTTGTCTGACATGTTTGAAGAACCCCTTCTTCTCATCTCTAACATTCCTTGCCAGCTGTAACTCATTCTTTGCCTTGACTTTCCTGATTTTGTCCTTACACACGTGTTATTCCCATGTATACTTCCTTGGTGACATGCCCCTCCTTCCATTTCCTGTATGTATCCCTTTTGGTTTTTAGATAGCTAAAAAAACCCTTGTGCAACCACATTGGCCTCCTGTGGCTCTTCTTATCTTCCCTCTGCATCAGAATAGCTTGATGCTGAGTCTCTAGTATTACATCTTTTAGGAACTGCCAGCCCCCGTCAACTCCTTTTTGTCCTAATTGGTATTTCAATAGGACCTGGCCTACTATTTCTCCGAGTCAGTTGAAATCCACCTTTCTGAAGTCCAGTGTCCTTGTTTTGCTGTTCTCATGCCTGGCAGTAAGCTGGGGAGTCTTTGGAAACTGCAGCTCTGCCTGTAGACACTGCAGGGAGTAGTAATAAAACTCCTGCAGGACCCTGTGTCAGCGGAGGAAGGCACCAGCTGAGAAAGCCTACTGAGAAGGAAAACTCCAGGCAGCAGCTACTTGGAAGCAGACAGACAGACAGACCCTTAGGGCGGAGAGGCTGTGCCCAGCTGAAACTGGGATAAACACTTTGAAATGTGTGTTTGGTTTTGTTATTTTGGTCTACTGGCAGAGGGACACTGAATTGGGCTTGGAGGGCCAGTCTGTACCCAGAGGACTAAATAAATGGGACCCCTTGTGGGGATTGTTGAATTACCTGTGACTGAGAGATCTTCAAGAGCCCTGAGGAAGGGGAAACAAAGTAAGTGGTCACTGTCCTACAACAGGGTTTCCAGCATTACCGTGAGACATGGCTGCTTCCTTTACAATTTGTACTCGAGAACCGTTCAGCCCCTGCTCTAGTGTTTCCTTTGACAAAAGCTAAGTGAATGGGCAGCAAGATGGCAGATGATAGATGACAAGAGCAAGGTAATGCCTACTGAAAGAAATAATTTGAACTACTCATACAAGTTGCTGGATTCTAAATTACCTATAAGCACACAGGAAAAGACCCAGACATCTCTGTGAAAAATCTCTCCTGCATGTGCAGTTGTGTCAAAAAAGCAATCCAAATGTTAGATTGTAAAGGCAGTGGGATAGAAAATCATACTGATAATATTACATGTTCTGTTATATAAATGGATCATGCACTCTTATTAGGAATACTGTGTTCAGTTCAGGTCAACTCAGCTCTCAAAAGTTATAGCAAAAAAATAGACAGGGCCTGGGGAGAAACAACTAAAAAAATGAGAAGAATGCAAAAACTATCATCTGAAGAGAGATTGAGAAGTAGGCTATGTCACGGTTACAGGCCTAGCAGCACTTTTGACCCCTCTCTGCTCTCTGAGTGCACTCCCTTAAGTACCCTCTAGGTACTAGACCCCTGAGTCATCTTCACCTCTCTCAAGGTAGAATCCTGTAATTCTCTCACTTTCAGACAGGGACCTGGGCTCTGGTTCAACCTGTAGTTTAACCGTGCTTACCCAGAAGGCCCAACTGGGTTTGGTGTCTGCAAGCATTTCTTTCAGAAGTTTGTGACTAGTGGCTCATACTGGTGACTAGAAAGTCTTCTCAGAGCAGATTCTCATTTAATCTTAACCATAGGCACAAAGCATAAGACAAAAAGAGAACAAACTATAAAAGCGCTACATGCGTGCCTGTCTTACCTTAAGCCCTATGGTAATGGACCAGGCAGGTTTTGCTTCTTCCATCCCTCCAGCAGTCTGTCTCTATGTTGGTCTTTCCCTGGAAACAGCCCTCTGACAACTGCCTCCTCCACCATCTCTCTAGAGAGCGATTTTTTTTTAAACTGTGTAGTGTGCTTTAGATCTTTTGGTTCACAGCCTTATCAAAACAAATCTTGTAACTGGCTGGAACCTGCAAGTAGCGTCATCCAAGCTAATAGCTCAGGCATTGTTGTCTCTTAGTGACTTCCACTGTGTATACCAGGAAGTTGCTTGCCTGGAGTCATGGTGTTGCCTTCCTACAAGTTTCCTAACAGCCAAGCTATTAAACTAAACCAATACATGCCTACAGCATACATTCCAATAAAGCCACACCGTAACTATCGCAATTGCTAGCTCACATGGGCCATAGGATCCTGTTTGGGGCACTCTCCTGAGACCTGGGAGACTCAGCTTTGACTCCCTGCTCTGTCCAAGACCGCCTGGGTGACCCTGAGCAAGTCTCGTTGTGCCTCAATTCTTCACCAATGAAATGAAGAGAACAGTGCTTCCCTACATCACCGGGGTGCTGTGAGGCCATTCATAACCGTGAGGAGCTCAGGTACTATGGTAATTGGGGCCATAGCAGTTGAAAAGATTTGTTGTTCAAGTGGGAGAAATGAGGGTGTATGACAAAGGTATATGAAATGATGAGTGATATAGAGAAGGGAAACGGACTACTCCACTTACAGCTGGTGGCCCACTTCACAGAACTCACCTGGGTCCAAATTAGGGTGACCAGTCATTCCAATTTTATCGGGACTGTCCCGATATTTCCTTGTTTGTCCTGCGTCCCGACCGATGTGCAGTCGGGACACTGGACAAACAAGGAAATGCTCCAGAGCCTGGAAGTGCTCGCGACCACCCCCCCTCTGCCCCCTCGTCCCCCCATTGGCTCCCTCCCCGAATCCCCACCTCTTCCCCAGGCTCACCATTCCTCCTCCCTCCACAGGTGCTGGAGGGAGGCCCCAGAGACGCAGGGGGAGCACGGGGCCGGGGTGAGTGAGAGTCCGGCCTGGCCCCGAGCGCAGGCAGGACTCAGTCAGGCGGTAGGGAGAGTAGGGGGGCGGCCCGCGGGGCCAGGCGGCGGCTGTTCTCCCCCCCTGGGTAGTGGGACTCGGGAGTAGCCGTTGCTGCAGCTCCCACTGCTGCGGGGGGAGGAAGTGGCCGATGGCCAAGCTCGGCGGCTGTGGCTCTGGTGCCCGGGCCTGAACCCCCCCGAGCCTGGGCCTGTTGCGGGGACCCAGCAGCACGCACGCTGCGCCCAGCCCCTGGCCAGTCGTGTCTGGGCTGGCTGCCCAGCTGGTGCTATCCCGCGGCGGCCCTGGGGCGGAGGCATCGGCAGCCCAGCCCCATTCGTTCCCATGTGGGACGCGAGCGGGACAGGGGGGCTGGGGCCTGCTGCCCCCACTCTGGGCTAGAATAGCCCTCTCCATGCCAGCCTCTCCTAACCACACCACCATCGGGACCATTCCGACGGCCGGAGGGTAAAAAACCAGAGACATTGTACTCCATCCATCCTCAGGAGTGTCATGACTATGCGGGGAAGAGGGTGCAGAAGCACTGCAACTTGGAGCAACAGAAGGACCAGGAACCAATTCAACCCTTAGCCAGCTCCAGGTTGGGAAGGTGGTGTATGGCCACCCTTTGCCACCCCACTGCTCGCATGTGCTGAGCATAATCTTGGTACAGCTGAGGATTGAGTCCATCTCTTCCTACAGAACCAACAACCAAGTAATCAGTGCATACCACAACATAGGATGGCCAAACACAGGTGAATAGTTAACTGTGAAAGATCTAAGCACAAAAATTAATGAGCAGTGGCTTAAAATCTCTCTGAATATGGAAATGTAAAACCCCCTAATCTCTCATTTTTTCTACGCAGCCTGCTTTACAGAAATACCTTTTTGTTATACAAACACTTAGTACAATACATACCCCTCCTTATCTTGCCATAATAAATGATCTTGTGGATGCTTCTCTAGACTCAGAGTTCAGGGCCAGAAGGGACCACCACTGGGCCCTGCCCCCTACCATCACAGACAAACCCATTATATAATTGTACTCACAAATTGAACAGCTCTCTCGTAAAACTAATTAAGTCATTTCCCCCCACAACTCCTATTAGGAGGCTGTTCCAGAACCTCATCCCTGTATTAGAAACCTTCTTCTAATTTCCAGCCTTAATTTGTTCATGGGGCAGGTTATATCCATTTGTTCTTGTGAAGTCACTAACAATACAGTTGCTATTAATTTTTTATTCTCTTACTATGTCCCTTTTATACACACACACACACTGAAGCAGCTGATCCGTCTTAGGCAAACTAAATCGTGCTTTGGACAGTACTCTCCTCTCCCTCAGGGAACATTCCTCTCATTAGTTGTGAAGTGTTTGCCACATTGCATCTGGTAATGACATTCTCCTTTGGTTTTTCCCCAGCTCGTAGCAAGACTTTTTACTCCATTCTCTGTAATAACTCAGATACAGGATTCTACGGATTGTTAACCTCCTTACCAAACTCACCCCAGCTGGCACAGGGAAATGCAAAATGTCCAGTGCACTCTGGGGATGGGGGCATGTATTTACCTTCCAGGGTTCCAGGTATTTCCCTTGAAGTTTCCACTGCAGGCACCATAGAATCTTGGCTGCTGAAAAGATACTATGAATCACTTCTTCCCTCAGCTACCCTGCCATCTTTACCACCATAACCTCTTCCCCTAGTGGACTTTCCAGTATCAAGCAAAAGTCAAAAGAAAATCTGTTCTCTACTCTGGATGTTCAGAAACATGGGAGAGCTCTATAACTGAATGACATCAGGTGGTAAAATAATTGGTGTAGCTGTGCATAGGCTAACCATAAACATGCAGAATCAGGAAAAGCGCTTGTGCTTTTTACCTACAAACGATACATCTCAACATGGGCTCAGTGGAAAGTACTGATAAACACTTGAGCAGACCTCGTGTTTATTTCTTCTAGTAGACAAGAGTAATGAACATACCCACAAGCCAGTACATTAACTTGTCACTGTATGACACTTCTGACATTTCTTTAAATATTACAGATTGTACTAGCATTTCCCTTCTCCCTGACTGGCCAGGGGCACAGTACAAGAGTTCAGAGCAATCTACTAAATCTACTCTACAAAGGGAACCTGCAGGATCCTCTCTTACTTTCACAGGTCAGTCTCCCTTTTGACAGGACAGCTTTGGAGTCCAGCATTCCACTGCTCAGGAAACTCCTGCATCAACACTCCTAAATCCCCATGAATTCTGGGGTTTTCCTTTCAGAGAAAAAAAGATACTTTCTGCAGGGAGGGGAGGGGTTCAACCACAGACACACTCTGGGAACAGAAATGAGATATTTAGCAGTATCAAAATTGGTGATATTCAGAGCAGTCCCCTCTAAACAGTAGGGCAGAAATACCTGCGGGGAACCTTTCTGGGGAATCATTCAGCTTTGGTGACTTCAAATGCTGCAGCACTAGCAAAAAGGGCTCCTGAATTCATCTGCTTCAAACTATATCATCAGTTCTCAAACTTCATAGCACCGTAACCCCCTTCTGACAACAAAAATTACTACATGAGCCCAGGACCAGGGGACCGAAGCCTGAGCCCGCACGAGTCCCACTGCCCCAGGTGGGGAGGCCCAAACCCAAGGGCATCAGCCCCAGGCAGGGGGCCTATAACCCAAGCCCTGCCACCCAGGGCTGAAGCTGAAGCCTGAACCCCGTCGACTAGAGTTGAAGCCCTTGGGCTTTGGATTCAGCCCCAGGCGGAGGGGCTTTGGCTTCAGCTTCAGCATTGGGATCCAGCAAATCCAACGCCAGCCCTGGTGACCCCATTAAAACAGGGGTCACAACCCACTTTGAGGTCCCCACCCACAGTTTGAGAACCTCTGCGACTAACCTAATTTTTCTAACTAGATTTTTCTATCATAGTTCATCACCTAGTGCAGATAAGAATCCATACGGCAGGACTCTCCTTTACATAGTAAGATTGATAAAATAGGTTAGACACACCAAAACCTGAGCATTATTAATTGTTATTATTTGTATTACGTAGCACCTACGAGTCCCAGGCATGGACCAGGACCCCATTGTGCTAGGCACTGTACAAACATAATGAAAAGTTGGTCCCTGCCCCAAAGAGCTTACAATCCAAGTGTAAGACAAGAGACAACAGGTGTATACAGACAGACTGACACTGGAATACGAGAAAATAATTAGACAATAGTGATCAGCACAATAGGCTGTGGTCACTCAGCTTGGCTCTCAGTCCTTCTACCCTGTAATACTGGCAAGTCCTTAGGCTGCCAACACCTGTATGGATGAAACTGCAGCTGGGCATGCATATGGGATAGAGGTGTGAGTGAGTCACGCACATGGGCTCACACAAGTGTGCACACCAGGCCACTGAGGGGAAACTGCATCTCTTTGCACTAGAGGAGTTTGTTTCCATGAAATTTTTTGTTACAAGTGAACAAAATGATTAGTTCAACCTGAAATGAAACATTTTCTGATGTTCTGATTTGCCAAAATTTCAGAAAAAAAATCAGGATGGGGATGACCCGAAATGAATTTGATTTCTTTGATTTTTTTCAGAACTGCCAGCAAGCTAAAAAATCAGTCCTTTTCACAGCTCACTGCCACATATGTCATGGGGCAGAGTGATAGGAACTCCTGACTTTTGCGTGCTTACCATGTATGCTCAGTCTAACTTTGTGCATGGAAGCCTTCTTAGGTTAAAATTTTCAAAAGCACCTAAGTGACATAGTCACCATTTTCAAAAGTGACATGCGTGTTGTCTTGTGGATTCATAAGAAAGAGACACGGGCTGGACTCTTAGAAGTAAGGCTTTATTAGAACTAAAACAGAGTTATAGAAGACAGAGGAGAGCCAAGTGCTTCTAGTTGTGTAGCTTGTGGAGCTGACTGTAGACTGTTTACAACTGGTTCTCTCTAGCATGTAATCTGCTCTTAAAGAGATAGTACACACTTCTGACAGCTTGGGCACTTAGGAGCATAAGTCCCATTGACTTTCAATGAGCCTTGTGCTCCTAAGTGCCTAAGGCAGTGGTGGGCAACCTGCATCCCGTCAAGGTAATCCACTGGTGGGCCGCGAGACATTTTGCTGACGTTGACCGTCCACAGGCATGGCCAGCTGCAGATCCCAGTGGCTGCGGTTCGCCGTTCCCGGCCAATGGGAGCTGCGAGAAGCGGCGCAGGCCACAGGGATGTGCTGGCTACCCCTTCCAGCAGCTCCCACTGGCTGGGAACGGCAAACCATGGCCACTTGGACCTGCGGCTGGCCATGCCTGCCGACTGTCAATGTAAACAAACTGTCTCGTAGCCCGCCAGTGGATTACCCTGATGGGCCGTGGGCCGCAGGTTGCCCACCACTAGCCTAAAGCCTGGTCTATACTAGAAAATTAAGGCCCTGACTACACTGGCAAGGTTCTGGGCAGTAAAGCAGCTTTCTACGCTGCAACTCCCGAGGTGTACACCCTGCCAAGCCACTTAGTGCACAGAAACTGCTCAGTTCTAGCATTTTAAAAAAACTTCCCCAACGAGAGGCATAGGGCTTTCTGCTAGGGTTACCATATTTTGAGTGTCCAAAAAGAGGACACTCCACGGGGCCCCGGCCCCGCCCCAGCCCCGCCCACGCCCACCACACCCCAACTCCACCCCTTCCCCAAAGTCCCCGCCCCAACTCCGCCCCCTCCCCTGCTTCCCGCGAACATTTGATTCACGGGAAGCCTGAAGCAGGCAGCAGATAAGCTCGGGGGGTGGGAGGAGGCGTGGCCCAGTCTGGCCCCCACAACCGAGCGTCTCCCTCCGGCCCCGGTGTCTCCAGCCTGGCTCGGCTCGGGCCCTGGGGTGCCGGCCCCGGGCCAGCCCCCGGCCGAGCACCCCCGGCCCGGCCGAGCACCGCCGGTCCGGTCCCGGCCCAGCACCGCCAGCCCCCAGCTGAGCACCCCCAGCCCGGCCCCCGGCCCGGCCCGGCCCCAGACCCCGGCCCAGCACCGCCAGCCCCCGACCCAGCCCCAGCCCAGCACCGCCGGCCCAGCCCGGCCCCGGCCCCCGGCCTAGCACCGCCGGCTCCGGCCCTGGCACCGGCCCCCGGCCCCCTTCCCAGCACCGCTGGCCCCCGGCCCAGCACCCCCAGCCCCACATATCCCTATTTTCCCAGACATGTTCGGCTTTTTGGGATTTCCCCCCGGACAGGGATTTGAGGCCCAAAAAGCCGATGTCTGGGAAAATCCGGACGTATGGTAACCCTACTTTCTGCGCTGTGGCTACAGCGCTGCGATGCCAGTGTAGACACCGCAGCAATTACAGCACTGCGCTTGGCCTCCAGAAGGTGTCCCACAATACCTGTTCCCACCTCTCTGGTCACCAGTTTGAACTCTACTGCCCTGCCCTCAGGTGACCAATGGTCATCCCCACCCCGTAAATTCCTTTGGAAATTGGAAAGTCCCCTTCCTGTTTGCTCGGTGATGTCTGCAGTGGTCTCAGTACATCTCTCCAGGTGGCCATGCCTACTCCACGCACCAGGCGATCCCCTGCTTGGAGCAATGCCGAGCTGCTGTACCTCATCGGCATTTGGGAAGAGGAGGCTGCAGTCCCAGCTGCGCTCCAGCCATAGGAATTATGATACCTACAGACAGATTTCACGATGCATAATAGAAAGGGGCCATGACCGGGACATCGGGACACATTGCAGTGTAGGGGAAAACTGCGGTAGTTGCGGAATGGCTACCACAAGACACGGGAGGCAAACCACTGCTCCGGTGCTGCGCCCACGAGCTGCCAGTTCTACAAAGAGCTGGATGTGATACTCAGCAGCGACCCCACCTCCACTGTGAAGGGCCCTGTGGATACTTTGTTGGCTCACATGTCAGTCGAGAGAGGACCCAGCCAGAAGGAGGAAATCTTTGATGAGGATGTGTAGGGGGACTCAGAGGCCGAGGATGACTCAGAGGCCAGAGTTGCATGCAGCCAGAAGCTCTTTTCTACCCCGGAGGAGGCAAGCCAGTCATAGCAGTCGGAGCTTGGCAAAGCACAAACAGGAGAGGAGCCCCCTGGTAAGTGGATCTGATTTTGGGAATTGCTGAAGCGAGTTGTTGGGGGCAGGAGGGTTGCAGAAAGCAGGCTTGTCTCCCACCACATGCCTAGTCTTAGTGGCAGAACAGGCTGTTGATTGACTCCCTCACTTCACGGGAATCTCCCTCAGAGATCTTCAGGAAACTCTCATGGAGATACTGGGCAATCCGCTGCCGCAGGTTCTTCGGCAAGCTGTTTTGTTTCTTGCCCCATTAATAGTAACTTTCACACACCACTGTGCCGTCATGGGGGGAGAGGGAGAGGACACCATTGCTGCACACAGGCGAGCTGCATAGGGGCCAGGGTGGAAGCCGCAGGCTTGGAGAAGACCCTCCCTTGATTCCCTGTTCACCCTCAGCAGTGAGATATGTTCCATAATGATCACCTCCTATTGAAAGTGTGGGGACAGGAATGATTATCACCTCCCCCCTGACTCCCCGTGCTGACTCTCCCCAAGAGCCACATGCCCAGTAAGAGTGATTTACCCTGTGGCATTTTGGTGGTCTTGTGGCTCATAGAATATCAGGGTTGGAAGGGATCTCAGGAGGCCATCTAGTCCAACCTCCTCAAAGCAGGACCAATCTGCAGACAGATTTTTGCCCCAGATCCCTAAATAGCCCCCTCAAGGATTGAACTCACAACCCTGGGTTTAGCAGGCTAATGCTCAAACCACTGAGCTATCTGTCCCCATGTGTGCTTGCCTGGGGTCAGCCAGTTAGTGACAGGTGTGTGAGTACTGGCTGTGTTTTAAAACACTGAGTCAGTGTTGTCTGTGTTGCAAACAATACTGCTTCTGTAAAATGTTGCATTTAAACTTCACAGAGATGACCTTGGGAGCCCAGCCTCCCTCTTTGTTATCGGTGGCGGAACAGCTGCACAGAATTAGAAAGCGACCAAGAAGAACTAAGGAGGACTTTCTGCATGAGGTTATGATGCACTCTGCTGCCAAGAAACAGGAATTGAAGAAGTGGCGGGACAGCGAGAAGAGGGACTGAAAGGAGAACACGGCATGCCAGAATGAAGCCACGGAGCAGCTCTTAAACATTATGGAGAGCCAAGTGGACACGCTCCAGGCAATACTAGCTCTTCAAACCGAGCAGCACCGCACCTGCCCTCTCCTTAAGGGTTAATGCCTCTTTTACCTGTAAAGGGTTAAGAAGTTCACATAGCCTAGCTGACACGTGACCAGAGGAACCAATGTGGGGACAAAATGTTTCAACCAGGAAGGAGGGAAGAGTCCTTTGTTCAGTCAGTTCATTAAGTTTTGTGCCAGAGAGAAAAGATCCAGGAATCAGCCTCCTATCAGGGTATTAGAGAAGGAATACATTAGCTTATGTTTATTTTCTTTTGTGACTTGTCTTTTTGCATTAGAGGGATAATCAAATTGGGTTTTCTTTTGTGTAACTAAGGTTTTTGCCCAGGGGAACATCCTCTGTGTTTTGAATCTGTTGTCTGTGAGAGTAGCTTGCATGCTAATCTCTCAGAGGTATTTCTTTTACCCCTTTTCTTTGATTAAAAGTCTTCTTTTAAGAACCTGATTGATTTTTCCTTGTTTTAAGATCCAAGGGGTTTGGATTGGTGTTCACCAGGAAATTGGTGAAGAAGTCTCTTAAGGCTACCCAGGGAGGGGTTATAGTACTTGGGAGGGAGATATTTTGGGGAGGAAGACAAAGTTCCCAAATGACTCAAACGGTTGTTTTAAATTATTTGAGTGGTGGCAGCATACTGATCTAAGCTGGTAATTAAACTTAGGGGTTCTCATGCAGGTCCCCACATCTGTACCTTAAAGTTCAGAGTGGGGGTAAAACCTGTAACACAGGTGCTGTCACAAAACTCTTTCCCATGTGCCCCCCAGATACCTCCAACACACTTTTATCAACCTTTTGGCTCCAGACTCTACCCTTGCATTCCACTCCTCCCTCCTCACAGTCCAGCACTGTGGACTCCCACTACTCACTGCACTCAACACCCATCCCTCTGCAGTTTAGCCCTGCTCAAGTACAGTACCCACTGCATTGTATTCCAAAGGAGAATGCTGGATATGATCCCTGGACATACACAAATCTTTAGCCATCTCAGGACCCCTACTCCTCCTGGGACCTTCCCTTCCCCCATCCCTGCTGATGTATCTTTTCATTTGACTCTCTCCTCCGGTTGTTGTCTTTAAATAAAAGAATTGTGTTGGTCTGAAAGCAATCTTTATTCTATTAATTGAAAGCAAAAAGAGCACTGCAAAACAACATACAATTATGTTAAACCCCCTTATTGCATCATATGCACCAATCACCTCCTAGCATTACAAGCACTGCAGCCCCAAGCATAGCAACAAATATTAGTGGCTTTCAGCTTCAAATTGCTGCCTCAAAGCATCCCTGATCCTTATGGCCCCATGCTGTGCCCTTCTAATAGCACTGGTCTCTGGCTGTTCAAACTCAGCCTCCAGGCGCTGGGCCTCTGCAGTCCAGCCTTGAGTGAAGTTTTCACCCTTCCCTTCACAAATATTATGGAGTGTACAGCATGCGGCTATAATCATGGGAATATTGTCATTGGCCAGGTCCAGCTTCCAATAGAGGCATCACCAGCGGGCTTTTAAATGGCCAAAAGCACACTCAACAGTCATTCTGCCCTTGCTCAGCCTGTTGTTGAACCGCTCCTTGCTGCTGTCAAGTTGTCCCATGTATGGCTTCATAAGCCACGGCATTAAGGGGTAGGTGAGGTCTCCCAGGATCACAATGGGCATTTCAACTTCCCCTATGGTGATCTTCTGGTCCATGAAGAAAGTCCCAGCTTGCAGCTTCCTGAACAGGCCAGTGTTCCAAAATATGCATGCATCATGCACCTTTCTGGACCAGCCTGCGTTAATGTCTGTGAAACGCCCACAGTGATCCACAAATGCCAGGAAAACCACTGAGAAATACCCCTTGCGATTAATGTACTCGGTGGCTAGGTGGTCTGGTGCCAGAATTGGAATGTGTGTGTCATCTATCGCCCCTCCACAGTTAGGGAAGCCCATTTGTGCAAAGCCATCCACAATGTCACACACGTTGAGCAGAGTCACAGTCACAGTCACTTTTGGAGCAGGATGTGATTAATGGCCCTGCACACTTCCATCAACACAAGTCCAATGGTGACTTTCCCCCCAAACTGGTTAGCGACCGATCAGTAGCAGTCTAGATTAGCCAACTTCCACAGTGCAATCGCCATGCACTTCTCCAATGACAGGGCAGCTCTCATTCTCGTGTCCTTGTGCCGCAGGGCTGGGGTGAGCTCATCACACAGTCCCATGAATGTGGCTTTCCTCATCCGAAAGTTCTGCAGCCACTGCTCCTCATCCCAGATGTGCATGACGATGTGATTCCACCATTCAGTGCTTGTTTTCTGAGCCCAAAAGCAGAGTTCCACTGTGAATGCCACAAGCAATCTCGTGTTGTAGCTACTATGCGTGGTGAGATCATTGTCACATTCCTCTTGACATTGTAGTTTAAGGAATAACTCCACTGGCACTTGTGACGTGTTAGTGAGAGCAAGCATCATACTGGTCAACAGTGCAGGATTCATTCTGCAGCCCGAAGAGGCAGGGTGCGCAGTACACAACCGTTGAAAGATGGTGCCAAATGCAGACGGAAGCACAGGGATTGCTGGGATACGAAGCAATGCATCATGGGTCATTGGGACAGGACCCAGGATGTCCCGCGACCCCCTCTGCCTTCCCATAAGTCTTAGCGGCAGAAAAGAAAGAGGTGCTCTATGGGATAGCTGCCCAGAGTGCACCTCTCCGAATACCGCTGCAAGTGCCGCAAGTGTGAACACTCTATTGCGCAGGCAGCTGTCAGTGTGAACACACAAAAGCGGTTTCCCTTTAGCGCTCTCTGAACGGTGATGTAACTGCCAGTGCTGTAACTTTGCCAGTGTAAATGTGCCCTAAGTCAGTTTAACTACATCAGCCAGGAGTGTGAAAAATCCCTGAGCGATGATGTTAAGCCAGTCTATGTCCCCAGTGTAGAAAGCTCTATGCTGACAGAATTCTTTCGCTGAGCTAGCTCAGGGAGGTAGATTACCTAGGCAGGTGGAGAACCCCTCCCATTGGTGTAGCTAGCATCTACACTGAAGTGCTACATTGGTGCAGCTGTGCCACTGTAGCATTTCAAGTGTAGACAAGACCTAAGTTACTTTTGAAAATGGGATTCGGGCTCCTAAATCATTTAGGCACGTTTGAAAATTTTATCCCTTGTCCTTTTCCTGGGATGAGTTGGGAGAATGCTGAGTTTTAATATTAATACTCGCCCAATATGACATTTGTATGGATTTAAAAAAACATGTTTGTACATGCACCTAGAGTATGGGAGTGGTGCACTTAATACAGTTTATTAATCATATGCAAACTGTTATTTAATATTACATCATATTATACAGACAGGGCAAGATTCCCACCTGGTATATGTGGGCAAAACTTCACCAGGTCAGAAAGTGGCTCATGGTTTCTGGAGGAAGTTAACAAGCTCTGTGTTTTTTATGTTTGCCTCTACGATCAATACTCTTTGCCCTGGAATTGGTCACAGAGACACTACATAAAGGCTGATGAGGCTTAAGTGCTCAGCCCTTTGCTACATGCTGTTGTTTCACCATCCATCCCTGCGTAATCACTGTCATTCTGCAGAGATTAGGTGTTGTAAAATGAGGTCCATGTTTAAAGGCTTTAGTGCCTGCTTTTGTAACAATAAATGAGAATGACAAGGCTAGAAGTAGTAATGGTACAGGCAGTAACAAAAATAGCATTCCCATTGTGGCTGCACTCTAATCTTTATAAATGCTGATCATCTTTTTTCTTCTTAGAGTCCAGAGGATGCCATACTATTTCAAACCTTTCTTCATAGAAACCCCTTTAAAGTTGAGGCATGACTGAAAGCACACAACAGTGGCACTGAAATATACCATGTAAGCCTGAGCATGACAGACACCCCTGCCTGCGCTTGTGAAAACTGTTGTGCATCCACTTAATGAGGTAAGTGATGACATGTGGATATCACCTTTGCTCCTTCCTTACCTGGAGAATGAGAGGTAGAGCCTAAATTATGAGTCATCCTCAAAGAATTCCTGCCTCTGCTGTAGGAATTCACACACAGGTTTCCATGTATTCACAGCCAATGGCCCTTGCTCTCTGGAAAGGGCAGTCTGAGTAACATGGTAGGCATGGTTTAGTAAATCTTGGGAAGTGTTTCTTTTTAAAGTGAATTTGGGGTTTGTGAAAGGTGATGGGTTGGTAACTATGAAGCCCACTATTTCTCCACCAAAGAGATACAGGCCAGACAGTGGCAGTAGTAGCTGCACTACCAGCCAGCCTTATGCCTGTTCTGGAAGCACCACATCTATGGGAAGGCAGGCTGTTGAGTCTCCATGTCCAGTCTGTCCTTAAAGGCAAGGCATAAATTCTGCCAATTTTAATAATTGCTTCGATTTTGTAGAACTGGACTGAGATCAGGAGAAAAGCTTAGTGAGATCAGCACACCCATCACATAGGAAAAGTGCTTGGGAACAAAAAACACCCGGCTATCAAAAAGGTACCTTTTACAGCATATTCACAAATGAACTGGAAGGTTCATTCCCTTTATAATCACAGCTGACAGAAAAAGCTCAGATTCCATTTAAAAACAAAATATAAAGTTCCTCACCTATTCCTCAGACTATACACTCAAAACATTTGCTCCTAAAATGGGGGCCTTGATGTAGGCCTTCTGGGGGCCTTGATGTAGCTGTGACAGAGGCCAATTTGTGGTTCACTACTCTGTGTCAACAACGCGTCAGCCCTGACATACTCACTACACCTCACACACTGGTGTCATGATATTTACTTAAAAGTTATCATGTAGTATGTAACTGGAAAATTAATAACTCAATGATCATTCTGGTGTGCCATATATACACAGTGTCTACTATGAGTTATGGATAGATACTAGAATTATGACTTGAGTGTGTTTAAACCAGGCATGTCAGTGGGAGCAGGTAAACAGGTCTGCCCTAGAGAAAGGAACGTGTTTGCTTCTCTAACCAGCCCAGGCATCAGGGAGAGACAATGAAGGTCTATTTACATATCAGGTAAATAAAGCCTTCAAGCTAACAAGTGGAGGAGGAGACAGCATGCTGTCCATGCCCCAGTAGGAGAGACACATTTGGTCTGGGTTTTTCTTTTCAAATAATACATTGCAAAGGTTTACTGGTCTATAAAGTGGGGCTTGAACCTCAAGCGATAAGCAAACGAATCAACTGATTGTATATAGTATTATAAAAGTGTATGAAGTAAGGTCTTTTCTGAAAGCTAATGACACACTCACTAGTGATTAATCATTATGAAATGCATGTATTAACATTATATAAGGAAATATGGATATTTAATTATATTAAGCTTTAAAGTCTGTGGCCAAACATGGAGAAACGGGTTCCCTTGCAGACAGGAGAGATGGCAGCTATCAACCTGTCTCCAATGAAATTAAGCAATGAGTGACTAAAAACAATGGAAACCCCATTTACATAGAAATCAGCAAGCCAACAGGAAGGGAAGAACAGCACGATGCCATGTTGCCTCTTGAAACAAGGTCATTGAATTGTGGAAGATATAAACAAAGACAGAAGCCATCTTTGGCATCCATCACTAGACAGACAAGGAGCTGGAGCTCTTGCTAACTAAGAAAGATGGGTCCTTCAACCAAGACGGGGGTTGAAGTCTCTGGGAACTGAATATAGGTGAGAAACCCACTTAGGCAAAGATCTTTCATCTGGGAAACTCTGGGAAACTAACTTCTTGTACTTCAGAGGAAGGTCCTGAATGAGGAAAAGTCAGCCATGGCTGGGAAGAAGGAAGGTTAGTGAGAGAAACCATCTTGAACAAAGCCTGTACCTTGCTAGATTAAATTTTAGACTTTTAGACGCATGTTTTTACTTTTATTAGCTTGTAACCATCTCTACTTTTATTTCCTTTATTTGGCATCACTTAACTTATGTCCTATTATTAATATATGTTTTGTTTTTACTATAAACCAAGTTGGTGCTGTGTTTGAAGGGAAGGGTGAACCCCAGTTCAGTTAATAAACTATAATGTGCTTTTGTCTCTTTAAAGAAGCAACCACGCTTATTATTTCTCTGAGTGATCCAGGAGCAGGCTGCACATTGCAAGGCTCACAGCTTTGGGGAAATTTGGGACTGGGAGTGTGTTGGGGTCACATTGATATTTATAATAAAGGCTGGTGGAAGCCAGATTGGGGCTCTAGATAGGCTACCGGGATCAGCATGGCAGAACAGGGATGTTTATCACACAGACTTTCAGGGTCTGACATGTAGGCTGGCTATGAGAGTCTCAAGCTAGGAGCTACAGCAACAAAGCACTGTAAGGCACCCGGGGTTGCAGGGCAAGTGGTGACAACCCCCTGAATTTGATTGCACCCCAAAGTGTGACAGCCCATGAAGAAACTCTGGGAGTTATATTTGGAGCACATTCAAAAAGAGAATTCTTGCGTTTTCTTCTTCTCCTCATTCATGTACCATCAGGATAACAAGTATGCCTGAAATTCTAAATATAGTTGTATGCCGCATGCAGAGGGATGAACTCATCGATGATATATGTTACAGATTTATGATGCATAGCTCATTAGGGTTTTGCTATCTGATTCACCAAGGTTTCGATGGAGACAGATTGCTATATATGAAGAGAGGCAAAGAAAATCTGATCAACCTGTTTAATGAAGGGAAAGGCCTTTGCATACAATATGGGACAAGGCAAGCGCATTTAAAATCAAAGTGTGTGCCGCTGGTTTATGCCACTGTTTGGCTTGATTGTATTTAGGGAGCTCTCGTCATACAGTATCTATTTAATCAAAGAAAAGGAAACACACACTCGTCCAGGAATTGGGGGCTTCATCACTAATCTAATGGGGGCTGTTCTTGCGATTTCACTTTCATGCATGTTGGGGGAAGAGAGCTCTTTGTTTTATCATCATTGGCCACACAGATCACCCACTTTGCAGAATCCATGATGACTGCATTCTTGAGAGAGTATGTCCTCGGGGACTGTAATTATTCATCTTTCAGAGGACACAAGATCTATACTACACAATTGCTGCAGACAAGAATTAGTTTACAGGTTTATCTCATGAGTGAAAGTATAATCCATCTTCACTGGCATGATTTAGTAGATGCAGCATAAGAAAGGAGATAAAGTGGGTCAAACCTGTTTCAGTTTACATTTATTTGTACACAAGTGTTCCTGTTACCCAAAAAGGTGCCACTCAATTCCTCACTGCAGTGAATACATTTTGGTGACCCACAGGAAATTGGTTTTCATAGACTGCAACATCCTATAGCACATCTGAAAACGTTTGGGAGGCACGTGTGCTGGGTTTGGAGTTACAGACTGTTCCTGAGAATGCATTGCCACTAATGATGATCTGGCCTAATTTCACACCTGTCATGAGATCCAGCAGCAGATCAAGGAACCCAAAGTCCCAATTACTACTGGAGACAATAGCCTATTGTGATGGGTTGGACCCCTTGGGAAGCCACCTGATGTGCAGAGATACCACTGAGTCTACCTGTTCTGCCAGCATGGGCCCCCTTCCTCAATGTGGAGAGAGGTGTGCACACTTCTTACTCCTTCCCCCCCCCCATTAGAAATTACAGAAACTGGGATTAATAATAAACAAAACAAATTTTATTAACTATAAAAGGCAGAATTTAAGTGGTAAAAGGGGTAACAAACAGAACACAGCAGATTACTAAGCAAATGAAATCAAACATGCAAACTAAGCTAGTTTCACTAAAGAAATTGGTTACAAATAGTATTTCTCACCCTAGATATTGTTGCAGGCAATTTGCAAAGTTTCTGTGGTTCAGAGTTCCAGTTATATTCCCGCCTCAGTCTGGACTCCCCCCTTGCCTTCCCTTTTGCAGTCTTTCTTCTTGGGCAGACAGGCCATTTAGAGGAGGAGTCCTGTTTGCCTTCCACCCCACTCTTAAATAGGATTTAAGGCAGGAATCCTTTGTTTCCCAAACTTGACCCCCCCTTCCCTTACAGTGGAAAGTTACAAAAACGCTCCAGGTAATGTTTAGTATCGGGTGACAAGACCACCTGACTCTGTAGGATCACTATGTCCATGAGTCAGTGGCAGTATGGAGCGTCCACAGGAAGGCCAAGCTTTTCACAGTCCCTTGTCCTTGCTGATGGGCCATGCGCTCTGTCTGGCTTTTCCATTGTTGTACCTGAAGTGTTAGCATTGGGCATCACCCAAAGTAGCACAGTTGAAATACAGATACATAGGCAATATTCCTAACTTCAGATACAAAAATGATACAGGCATACAGATTGGATAATTACATTCAATAAATCATAACCTTTCCAATGATATCTCACATGAGCCATCTTGCATAAAGTATATCTCAGTTATGTCATATTCAGATCATAAGTATATTTTCATAAAGAATATGGAATGACACGTCACACCTATTCTAAGAAGATGGTGGTAATGCTAGCACAGGATTGGTTATGCTAATACCTGTACTAAGGAGCTCAACTAGATCCAGTAAAAACTGGATCAGAAGTTCCCTCATTTTTTCTTCAAGCAGACCATAACTTGAGAGGATTATGTTGATCTTTTTCTCTCCTTATACTCATGCTCATATAGGCCACCTCTTCTCCTACCCATCATAATAGAACATATGTGTGGCAACTTCAGCAATGGCTTAGATAGAAAAATAATGTTAGGAAAGTTGAGTGTAGTTGTGACATCTTTTGATGCAGTATAGCTACTGACACCAAAGAGGAGAGCCAGCTCTATGTCATCACCTAGCTCTCTGTGGAGGACCAATGGTTACAGACATCACAGTTTGGGAACCTTCAAGCCAGGTGTTTCAGACAATCAACCTGAGTTGAATGCTTGTGTACTTAATAAAATACTGTGCCCTTTCTCCAACCTCTTTCCTTCCTGAACACTTGTTTTAATAGTTTCATCCCAATATATTTCTAAATGTCATATGTACTGAAAGTCCCTACATTCCTTTGCGCACCGTGCATTTTTCTGCATTCTTCCACCCTGCAATAGCCCGTATTACCTCAAAGACAAACATAGCTTGTCGTTTTCATCCTGAAGCATAACATAGTGGAAACATAGCCCTG
The DNA here is from genome assembly GCF_013100865.1 of Trachemys scripta elegans. Classification (NCBI taxonomy): domain Eukaryota; kingdom Metazoa; phylum Chordata; order Testudines; family Emydidae; genus Trachemys; species Trachemys scripta. Next base: position 137,460,173 of record NC_048300.1, on the reverse strand, counting down.
GTCTACACTGGGGCGGGGGGGTCTGACCTAAGATACTCCGACTTCAACTACGTGAATAGAGTAGCTGAAGTCAGCATATCTTAGGTCGACTTACCTGGCCGTGAGGACAGTGGCGAGTCGACTGCTGCCGCTTCCCCGTCGACTTCGCTTCCGCCTCTTGTGAACTGGAGTTCCGGAGTCGACGGGGAGCACATTCGGGGATCGATCTCTACCCGCTGATCTGGTGGGTAGTGAAGACCTGCCCATAGTCTCAGAAATGTAAGGCTGGAAGGGACCTTGAGAGATCAACTAGTCCAGCCCCGTGCTGAGGCAGTACCAAGTAAACCAAGACATCCCTGACAGATATTTTTTCTAAACTGTTCTTAAAAACCTCCAATGATGGGGATTCCATAACCTTCCTTGGAAGCTTGTTCCAGTTTTTAATTATCCTTATACACCTCTACCCCGATATAACACTGTCCTCGGGACCCAAAAAATCTTACCGCGTTATAGGTGAAACCGCATTACATTGAACTTGCTTTGATCCACCAGAATGCGCAGCCTTCCCCCCCCCCCCCCCCCCGGAGCACTGCTTTACCTTCATTATATCCGAGTTCGTGTTATATCGGGTCGCGTTATATAGGAGTAGAGGTGTAGTTAGAAAGTTTTTCTTAATATCTAACCTAATTTCCCTTGTTGAAAATTAAGCCCATTACTTCTTTCACCTTCAGTGGACGTGAAAAACAGCTGATCACAATCATCTTTACAACAGGCCTTAGCATAATTGAAAACTTATCAGGTTTCCTCTCAGTCTTCTTTTCTCAAGACTAAACATGCCCAGTTTTTTTAACCTTTCCTCATAGCTCAGGTTTTCTAAATTTTTTTAATCATTTTTGTTGCTCTCCTCTGGACTCACTCCAATTTGGCCACATCTTTCCAAAAGTGTGGCACCTAGAATTGGACACATCACTCCAGCTGAGGTCTCACCAATGCCGAGTAGAGTGGGACAATTAACTATCATGTTTTACATAGAACACTCCTGTTCATACATACCGTAATATTAGCCTTTTCCGCAACTGCATACCATTGTTGGCTTATGTTCAAGTTGTTATCCAGTATAACCCCCAGATCCTTTTCAGCAATATCTAGCATGTAGCCATTTTGTAGTTATGCATTTGATTTTTCCTTCCTACCTGAAGTACTTTGCTTGTCTTTACTGACAAGCATCTTCTTTCATCTTGTTGATTTCAGAACTATTTGTCAAGGTCATTTTGAACTCTAAAATCCTGTCCTCCAAAGTGCTCACAACCCTTCCCAGGGTTGGTGTCAGCAAAGCATTAATAACTACTCTTTGAGTACAGTCTTTCAACCAGTTATTCATCTATCTTATAGTAATTTCAGCTAGACCACATTTCCCTAGTTTGCTTCTGAGAATGTCATGTCAGACTGTGTCAAAAGCCTTATTAAAATCAAGATATATCACGTCTACTGCTCCCCCCCTCCACACTAGACCATTGACCCCGTCAAAGAAGGAAATTAGGTTGGTTTGGCATAATGTATTCTTAACGAATTCATACTCACTGTTACTTATAATCCCATTATCCTCTAGATGCTTACAAACGGATTGTTTAATAATTTGTCCCAGTATCTCTCCAGGTATTGAAGTTAGGCTGACTGGTCTATAATTCCCTGGGTCCTCTTTGTTCCACTTTTCAAAGATAGGGAGTATGAGTATGTTTGCACTGGGGATTTAATGCAATGCTTTTTGATGCATGTCTGGTAACTTGTGGTACACAAGTCACACCAATAGTGTGCCCATGGGACATCTGTTCTGTTTTCAATTCACATTGTGTGAACACAGTGGCAGTTCGCTGTAAACTGAGGGTTTCCCCTGTTTCTTTCTTCACGGCTAAGCAGCGCAGATCATGGGATTGTTTTTGTTGTCAATTGTGGGATGCAAAGTAGAAGCCAGGTGGGTTTCTATTTAGAAAAAAAAATGTTTCCGCTGCCTCTGCCCCACGATTCCTTTCTGGGTGGGCTAGTGCCAGTTTCAAATTGCTGTCTGCCAGTGTGGACCCAGAAATGCACCATTTCACTATGGTGGCAAGCATGACTATGCAGAGGCTGCTCGGGCAGTATTACAGTATTGAAACCTGGATGTATTTGGCATTGGACTTCACCCACTGTGCCACTGAGATGATGTGGGTGCAGGAGAATATTTAATAACAGCATCAGCAGATCTCCAGCAGCAGGAGAACACTGCAAAGTTGTTGCAGCATGACAAGGACACCGAGCTGTTGGAGCTAGAGGACTGGTTCCTGGATCGGCCACACAGTGTGCAACATCATTTCTGCGCCCAGCAAGCAAGCATAGAATGATGGGAGAGGATCATTCTGCAGATCCGGATGACCAGCAGTCCTGAGAGAAGGGCTACCTTTCTGGACATATGTGCAGAACTGACTCCAAAGCTTAAATGACAGTACACCAACATGCAGTGCCCCATAGCCATAGAGAAGCAGGTAGCCATTGCTATCTGGAAGCTGGCTCCCTAAGAATATTACCAGTCAGTAGTCAACCAGCTCAGCATTGGGAGATCAACTGTTGGGGCCACAGACATACAGGTCTGCGATGCCATGGATAAGATACTGTCTAGCTGAGTTATAAAGATGGATAATGCTCAAGAGGGAGTGTCTTTGTCTTGTCTAGGGGATAGTGGAAAGTCCCGCCACTAACTGAGCCGGTCCATTGTCACGATCATACATGTGTTAGTGTAGCTGTAACCATTGAGCTGGGGCATTAGCACCCTGCTTTGTTGGCAATAAACCTGACCAAGTGCCTTCACTATGAGAAAAGTCTGTGGATTTATTGGGTGGTTCACTCAACGTCTGCTGTGGCAGCTGTCTGCGCACAGCTGGGACTGCACATGGTAGAACATGCACACAACCAAACAGCTGATGACAAGTACAAGTAATGAGGCATAAAAGTTAGAAATGGTTACAAGAAAAATAAAGATAAGATATTTACGAATGCCTAACTTAAACTATATCAGATTAAAGCAAAGTTTCTCACCACATGCTTCCAGCAGTCTTACTAACCAAAGCCTGTAGGTCAGGACCCCTCCCCGAGAGTCCAGTGCTTGCTTCCTTTTCCTGTTCGGGTGCAATGAATGCAATAAGAAGGGAGAGAGAAAGGGGTCCCCTGGGATGTTTGTCTCTCCTTTTTATAGTTTAAGTCCCTCTCTTGAAAGACATTTCCAGTTGGGCACTAGGAGACAAAGGGTCTATGTGGAAGGATGTTCCCTACTGGCTTTTTCTCATCTGTTTGGGCTCTCTTTGTTTCCTTTCCTGCTTGATGGCTCTGTTTACTGCTTAAATGCAAATTAAGCAGAGCACACATTCCTTCATTTAGGGCAGACCTGTTTGCCAATCTCAGTTTGGACAAGGTTGTGGGGTTTGGAATATGCATTAATATCATCATCCAGGGAAATCTTATAACTTTACATACAATGTTTCAAACATATTTTATTGGGATGATAGAGACCAGCAAATTATGAGTGTTCAAATTATATCTTACAAGACATGCCTTGTACAAAAATTACAATAATGTGTGAGGTGTGAAGACGGGGGTATATTCTGTCACACTATGTGTCTATCATTTGTCCCCTGCCAGGGTACAGAATTTATAAACAGAAAGAGGTATTCTCTGTGACACTCAGAGAAGTGGTTGACCACCATGCAGGGGTGTCTGGAAGAGACTTCACTGACAGGATCTTTCAGAACTCAGTTCAACATAAACTAATGAAGAAAGGACATTAACGGTGTGGAGATTGGTCCAGATATTCTGGGAGACCCTGATTATCCTGTGATGCCTTGGTTAACAAAGCCATACACAGGCTGCTTGAACAAAAGGAAGCAGGGGTCAGCAACATGTCCGTGGTAAAAATGTTGAAGTCGTTGGTAATTTTTCAAAAAGTGGAATGACTGAATGACATAACCACCTCCCAGTGTGCGTCACTAAGTACGGTAATTTTGCCAAGTGTCCACCATACAACATAGTGGTGTTAACCCCTGGAAGGAAGGAATATTTGAACTATCACCTCAGTAGCTGCGGAATGGTGGTCAAGTGTGCATTTGGCCGCCTGACAGGCAGATGGCGCTGCATATGGAAGCACTTGAAAACAGCAGAAAAATGTCCCAACCATTATAGCTGCCCGCTGTGCACTGCACAATAATTGTGAGACCCAAGGGAAAGCCTTAATGATGGATGGGAGGCTGAGGTGTAGAGACTTGTTCAGTGGTTCAAGCAGTCAGCAAGGCATCCCACAGAGAATGCTAACATCCAGGGGAATATTGTCAGCAATCCTATTGTTCATGTTTTGAATCTCATGCTTGAACATATGTAGCTGTCTAACTAGCTGCTGATTCATGGAGGGAGAGGTTGAGGTAGACTGAGAGCAGAGCAGTATTGCTTATGGGTGGTGGAAGTTGGACGTAGTCTATGTACTTTTGTAAAACGATATGAATTATTTTAGCTTTCTTTAAAGGATTGCATGTGCTATATGCAGTGATGAGTCATAATGGCCAAAACAAATTTTAAATGTTTTTTATTGTGAACCAACACTAAGAAAGTTTTAATGGAACCCATGGATAAATAACAATACTTTTTTATTTGAAAATACATTTACCAAAACAATCTACTAACTAAGCAACAACAAACAAACTTTTACTTATGCTGTGAAGTTATTTGCCAGGATGGTTCCTCCCGCCCCTGACCAGAGAAGGGGCTTGCAAACTATACTGGAGGGTGGGGTAGGCTAGTCCCTATAATGTGTGAAACAAAATTGAGCAAAATTCCTCAGTTTTAAGTTCTGCTTTATCTCCTCTGTGGACATGGAGAATGTGAAGAGAAAAACAGACAGAGTCCTGCAATGTGTCTTACAAGGCATTTAAACCACAGCAGGGAACAGGACTGTTTGAGTGCTTGGTACAATGCCCAGCTATATCTCAAGTAAACTATGAACACCAGTCAGATTTCTTTTCCTGCAGCCACTGTCTCAATAAACTGTTACATTTTGCACAAACGATTAACTGTGCCATGGGGGGTAGTGGGGGGTAGGATAGAGGCCATGGCTGCACCATCCTGCCACGCACCAATTTGGGCTGGTAATCAGGATTGTAGGGGGCAGCGTTCGCCAAGCAGGACAGATGAGGGAAGAGGAAAGGAACATAAGCAGATGTGCAAGTGCCCTCTGTGCCACAGTCCTGGAAACTGTTGATAGTTATGGCTTTACCATGAGACAAAATTGCCCAGATGGAGAAGCCACCATTTTGGAAATATGTATGGGGCAGAGGATGGGGGGGGGGAACAGGAAACATGGGCTGACAGAGAGAAGGAGGGAAGGGCTTCTAGCTCACATCAGTCTAAAATGGCTGTGGCTGTGAGGCACTTGGAATAGAAGCCAGAACAACAGTATAGCATAATAAAAATAAACGATAAATGGGAAAGATTGTTACTTACATGCTGAAGTTGCCTCCAGGGGATCTGCCTCTTTGGTCCCAGCCTGGGTTTCTGGCTTGGGACCCAGGGTTGGATGATGAAGGGCACGATTGCGGTACTTTGCAGCAGGGCATGACTGTGGCTGGCTTTCTAGCTGACCAACATCAGGATCCTGGGTCCCAAAAATGTCCTAGCTCTCAGGGGGCAGCTTCTCTCCTGCTCATCCTCCAATGGGTCTAGCCAGTCGTCCTTGGTGTGAGGGAGAGGAAGGCTAGCAGGGTCCACATGTGTTCGGGACAGGTTGTGTTATAATTGTGTAGGTGTCTATCCATTTCATCATAACATGGACAGGTCATATGCCCCCTGCCAGACTGTCTCCTTTTGTCCCTCCTTGCAATGTACTTACTCCTGAGCTACTTGCTCTTTACCCAGCACTGGTCAGTATCCTGGTCATGCCCCCTCTCGGATACCTGCTTGACAATGTCCACAAAAAGGTCCCTATTCCTGTGTCTGACCACAAGAACTTCCTGCACGAAACCTTCTCCCCACATGTCAATGAGACCCAGGATCTCAACATGGCTCCTGGCAGCTGCAGGCTGTGGGGCTTCTGGAGTTCTATCTCGCTTGTATTGCAAGAATGCTCACACACTCGGATCTTGATCCAGGAGCAAATGGGCAAATTCTGGCTCCACACCAGCTTTTAAAGTGGGGAGAGGAAATCCTGGAAACTTGAAACCAGAGCAGAGGCAGGCACACACATGAATGGACAGGTCAATCTGCAAAGCACTGTGGTATAGCTGTTGAGAGCATGGGAAAAAGTGGTGTGCAGCAATTGCGTCCACATGAACAACAGACCACGTTAATGCAATTTGCAGCAAACCTAGTCCACTTGGCAAGAGGACTCCAGAGTTCACAGCAAATGCAGCGTTAGTGAGCAGTGATGGACTGTGCCATATGTACACAACCATTTTCAAACTCAATTAACTTGGTTTGATCCACTTTAAAACCCCCATGTAGACCAGCCCTATGTTTGCCCTTCTCCAGTCCTTGGAGATCTCATCCATCCTCCATGAACCCTTTAAGATAATTGCTGACAGTTCCAAGATTGCTTCAGCTAGTTCCTTAATTACCATAGGATGAATTTCATCAGGCTGTGCTGACTTGAATACATCTAACTTATCTATATATCCAGTGTTTCTCAAACTGGGGGTCCTGACAAAAAAGGAGGGTCGCAAGACTATTGTAGGGGGGGTTGCAAGAGTGGTGGGTGCTGGTTGGGCATTCCGCTCCAAAGGCAGCGCCACCACCAGCAACAGTGCAGAAATAAGGGTGGCATGTGTCATCGCAGCCTGAGATATTTTCAAAGGGGTTCCAGCAAAAAAAGTTGGAGAACCCCTACCGGTTCTTTCCTTGTGTTACTCAACAACCTAAAAAAATGTATGTTTCTGGAATAAATCTTGCTAAACTCAACTGTCTGTGGTCATACAGTCCAGCTTTACCTGCTTAAAGGTGAATTCATATGTTTTCAAAAAAGCTACTGAAAGCCCGAGATCATTAACATGATTCCACACACAGAACTAAATGTTTTAATTAGATACATTAGAAATCAAAATAATAGAAAATCAATTCCAGATGCCCAAATACTACAGCACTTGGTGCATCATAAATGATCAGAATTAGACATGCCAGAGATACAGAAACTAACCTCTATAGATCTATACTCAGAGATCTGGGTTTCCCTTGTTACACAGACTGACATCCCTGACTCTGAATGAAGCATAAGGAGTACAGCTCTATACCCTGATTTTGGTCTTTGACATCAAATCAACTCTAGCAAGTCTTTATAAATTAAAAACAACCAAAAATATAAAAATATCCATTTGAAATTACAAATAAGTACATTAAGTAAAGATGGGCATAAACCAAAATCCTAGATCCACACATCATAAAGTTCTGGATGTCACATGTCTGGACTGAAATGTTGTAAATAGTTCCTAATATAATGGGATAAATCAAAACCCTGTATCTGAACACTGCTAAACTTTGTGGGGTAAGGTCCAGATCCAAATTTTGTAGCTTGAGACTTAAATTTGAAGCATATACACAATGACTTTATTTAAGAGAGACCAGAGTTGATTTCATATATATCTGTCAATTGATTGCAGTTAACTCAAGTGATTAACTCAAAAAACTTAATTGCGATTAAAAAACGTAATCGCGATTAATCACACTTATAACAATAGAATACCAATTGAAATTCATTAAATATTTTTGGATGTTTTTCTACATTTTAAATATTGATTTCAATTACAACACAGAATACAAAGTGCACAGTGCTCACTTTATATTATTATTTTTTATTACAAATATATGCACTGTAAAAATTATAAAAGAAATAGTATTTTTCAATTCACCTCATACAAGTACTGAAGTGCAATCTCTTTATCGTGAAAGTGTAAGTTACAAATGCAGATTTTTTTTGGTTACATAACTGCACTCAAAAATAAAACAGTGTAAAACTTCAGAGGATACAAGTCCACTCAGTCCTACTTCTTATTCTGCCAATCGCTAAGACAAACAAGTTTGTTTACATTAATGGGAGATACTGCTGCTTGTTTCTTATTTACAATGTCACCTGAAACTGAAAACAGGCGTTCACATGGCACTTTTGTAGCCGGTGTTGCAAGGTATTTACGTGCCAAATATGCTAAACATTAGTATGCCCCTTCCATGCTTTGGCCACCATTCCAGAGGACATGCTTCCATGCTGATGATGCTCATTAAAAAAATAATGTGTCAATTAAATTTGTGACTGTACTCCTTGGGGGGGGAAATTGTATGTCTCCTGCTCTGTTTTACCCGCATTCTGCATATATTTCATGTTATACCAGTCTCAGATGATAACCCAGCACATGTTCGTTTTAAGAACACTTTCACAGCAGATTTGACAAAACGCAAAGAAAGTACCAATGTGAGATTTGTAAAAATAGCTTCAGTACTCGACCCAATGGGTGTGTAACATGCTTTTAGAAGTCTTAAAAGAGCAACACTCTGATGCAGAAACTGCAGAACCCAAACAACCAAAATGGAAAATCAACCTTCTGCTGGTGGCATCTGCCTCAGATGTTGAAAATGAACATGCATCAGTCTGCTGTGCTTTGGATAGTTATCAAGCAGAACCCATCATCAGCATGGAAGCATGTTCTCTGGAATGGTAGTTGAAGCATGAAGGGATATATGAATCTTTAGCGCATTTGGCATCTAAATATCTTTCGATGCCGGCTACAACAGTGCCATGCGAATGCCTGTTCTCACTTTCAGGTGACATTGTAAACAAGCAAGAAGCAGGCAGCATTATCTCCTGCAAATTGTAACCAACCTTGTTTGTCTGAGTGATTGGCTAACCAAGAAGTAGGACTGAGTGGACTTGTAGGCTCTAACATTTTACAATCAATTTATACAGTTAAAAGTGAATTAAGTTTAGAATCTAACTTACTTTTCACCATTTAGGTTGTTTGTCCAGTGTCTGTACTGCAGTCAGTGACACAGATTTATTTATAGTCACTTTCACTTTCCCATGCACTAGCACAATGCTACAGAGCTTCAGCTGCAAAACACTGCAAAGAAATATTTACACATACAAAAAACAACAACATTAAAGCATTTTCAGTGAGTACCAGGCTTTGCAAGACTAAAAAAAAACAAACAACTAACTAATTTTTGGACCTCAACTACATGCACAATATCCCTTCAATGAGATAGGCCCTAAAGGGTATTATTCATTCATTTATTTTAAAAGCTTTTCAGTTCACCTTCATTTTCATGCAGTTATAGGATGGCAAATTGCAGCACGAATTGATTTGTCTAGACTCATACATTGCTATTTCCCTATATCTGCCGCCACATTATTGTAGTTTCCCACTGACATCTACCATTCTTTGGCATTTTTCTGGGAACCTGCCCACTGTGCTTCATTCTCTTCCCTTTATTATTCCCTCCCTCCCATAAACACATCAATGGCTTCCTGGCAACAGAAGCATTTTACATACCATGGGGGCCTTCAAGAAAAGCTTATGAAGTGAGACCACAATTTGCTTCTAGCCCTGGAGTCAGGAGGAGGAGAACGGTTATGCTCTTTATTTTTGGACCTTTCCAAGACCTATAGATATACCACCATGTCTTCTGGTGCCTAGATGATGTTAGCTGTCAAAACCCCTAGAAGTCTGACACAGTCAAAACTCCCACTGAAGTCAGTGAAAGTTTTGCCCGACTAATGATCTTGGGGTTTGGGTCACTGTGAATAACACACAATTTCACAAAAATGACCGACACTACATGTAATACCCTGTCTATACCGTTGTCAGTGGGAATTATGAATCTATGCCCTGTGTCTTAGGCCTGTGACCCTTACCTAGTTTTACATATTATGCTTTTCTTATATAGAGTAAACCAGTACCCTTGGAGCTGTTACACAGTCAATACCTCTTAAGAAAAATACTGAACAGAGAGTGAATGGTTTAGGGGGTAGCTAAAGGGCTAGAGAGCCTTTCACCTCTGTGTTGCTGGTTCTAGTTCAGCCATGAGCAGATTTTGATAGCTATATATATATAGACACAGTGTGTCTGAAGTACATTTCATGTTCCCAGTGAAGGAGTGTCCACATAACAAACATTGGCACTAACTGGCCAGAGGCAGCAGCTAGAACAAGGAATTAACCAGCAGGAGGGAAACCGAATTATTCCCTGGAATGATCCCTCCAGTTCAGGAATAAGACAATAGTGGGACACTGAGGAAAGCTTGCACTGTCACAGTCCATTTCTTTGTATGGAGGACTTCGGGATGCAAGGCTGACAATCCAGCAGCTTTCCGGAGTCCTGAATTCAAACAAACATTTAGCTTTAAAAAGGAAAAAATAAGATTGAACATCACCAAATAACAGATAAATGTATCTGTGACACACATCCATAAAGCCTTCTGACAACATACATTGTGCCTGTGCCACAAGACGTATTGTGGTGCATGTGACCACTAGATAGGAATAACGTACCACATCCTGAGGGGCTCTCTCAGTCAACACTGGAGCAAAATTCCTGCTGATTTCAACAGGAACTTTGCCTGAGTATGAAATTCAGAATTTGGCTCATTATGCAGAAAAGCACTACAGGACCCTCATGACCATTTGCAATGCACAAAACCATCACAGCTACCTTAGCTTTTCCATTATCATCAGTATTTATGTTGCAGCAGTACCCAGAAGCGCCAATCAAAATCAGGACCCCATTGTCCTAGGCATTGTACAAATATAGGTTTCTTGCCCTCACTAGTTTACAGTCTAATTTTAAAAAGATACACTAAGTCAGTGTGATGAACAACAGGCGGGGACAAGGAGGGAGAACAAGGATAACTGCAGTACAGAGGCACAGCTAAATAGAGCACCTATGTCCAATACATAATGGCATAGATTCAAACTCTTTGGGACAAGGATTATTTTTTTGTTCTGTGTTTCTAAAGTGCTTAGCCCATTCGGGTCCTGATCCACGAGTGGGAATCCTAGGCACTGTGAAAAAACAAATAATAAATACAATAATAACAATAATGCCATTTAAAATGAGTATCGGCAATCCCTCTACCTGTCCATTATCAGTTTATAATTACCAGTATAGCCATCAGAAACAGAGAGTAAACAGGTCACTCTTACTAGGAGTGGGCAGACTGTATTTGGAGACCTCAAAATTCCATAAGAGCCATACCTGCAGAATCGTAATCTATCCCCCAAGCCACTCCAGCCATCATCTCCTCTGGGAATGAGCCACTGGGCCATGAGCTTCCTTGGCCAGCTGCAGAGAAGAGGCTGACCTCAACCTTCCCCCTAGATAGGCTCCTGGGCCTCTGCTGAACAAAAACTTTGCAGCATTCCGCAGCTTTGAATATGGCTGGTTCTGGCAAGATCCTATTGTTATTATTGTTTATTTATATTACCGTAGCACTTAGGAGCCCAAGTCATAACCAGATCCCCATTGTGCTAGCTTCAATGCAAACAAAGGACAAAAAAGTTGGTTCCTGCCCCAAATCCTTCCTTAGCCATTGTCCCCAGCCTCAAGTCATCAGAACCAGCAACATAAATTGCAAAACAAGAAAACAAAACTAAATCACACTGACTTTGCTAGGCTGTGAGTTAAAGAAAGACCAAGCAACTGATGTGTAACCACTTTTGTGTAGCCTGACACCATTATCTATCAAGCTAATGCACTAGATCTATAAATACTCTCTGCTTCACAGGATATTGAACTTGCTTTACCTGGCAGGCTGCTGGAGGAAATTATGAAGGGATGGGATCTCCACTCTACATATCCTTGGAATGCCCCTGGGTATAGTGCTAGTCACAATCGGAATAAAACCACAACCCCTAGAAATGAACTCCAAGGCTCTGTTGTACGTTAGCCTAAAGAAGAAAGTTCCTTCAAACAGATTAGGGGCTTGATCTCCCAGAGGAGCTACCCATTCAGGAAGACATCACCATTTGTGTTAAAGCTCAGAGACATCCAGCATTGGAAAAAACAGCATGGAAAAAGAGGAGTGTACAGACAGCAGCGATCACCATCCTGCCACTACCCCAGGAGCCAAGGTTTCCCATTAGGAACATCTTGGTACTTAAAGAGAAAAATGCATTTACACTTCAAGGCTTCTGCGGAGTAACCATAGAGATATGTTAATGGAATAATCACACCAGCTATGTAGGGGCTTGTGCTAGTTTGTGCAAAGGGGCTTTGTACGTTCCAGCCTCTCTGCTGATGTTAAAATAATTATTTGAAACATTGTTTAAGACTTCAGGGGGGGAGCATTTCTGGGCACTTTCCATATCTAAAAATAGATTTCTTATGTCAAGTTAAACTTTTTCAAAGATGGCTTCCAGCAACAATCAATTTCTTTGACTCTTTACAAATCAGAAAATATTCTGGGCCAGATCTGCAACTAGTGCAAATCAGCATAGCTCGGTTGAAGTTAATAGAGCTGGGTTGATTTATAGCAGCTAAGGATGTGGCCTATTAATGCCAATGTATTATGGAACATGCAGCAATTTTGGAACACCAACGTGATCACAGCTTTTTCTCTCTGTGATTAGGGTGACCATATTTTCCCAAAGGAAAAATGGAACACTCCTGAGCTGACCTGAGGTGCCCCCCTCCCCTCCCCGCAAGGTGGCCCAAGCCAAGCCTTCCCTGCCTCCCACCAACGCAGGGTCAGCCTGAGGTTCCCCCCTCCACACGCCCTGCTAGGGGTCCCACCCCACTTTTTTGACAAAGCTGGGCATTTGCCCAGTTTGCTCTTGACAACTGATGATCAGTTGGGACTGATCATCAGTTGTCAAATAAGGTTGGGACAGCCAGGATAGGGCCTAAAAAGGGACTGTCCTGGCCAAAATGGGACATATGGTCACCCTACTATGTGATTCTAATGCATAAAGTAAGTAAACTAAGTGTCCCTCCCAACTAGGTTTAGTTCTCAGTTGGATGCACAAAGTACATTGTAGTATGTGCATGTGAGCTTGGTGCAGGAGCAAACGTGAGCTTGGTGCTGGAGCAAAATCCTGATCTAATTTTATTCACCAGAAGCCACAGCGACCTTTGCTGCATATTCATCAGCCAGTACAGGCTGAACAAACAAGTTTATTATAGTTTCTATGTTTACAGGAACCAAACATCCATTATACTTTTCCTGATTGGCTCCTTTGATAATTCTGTAACACACATACCTCAGACTATTCTTAGTCCCTGCTGTTCTGTTAGCACAGGACACTTTAGCTGTCAATTTTTTTGCTTCTGTGTGTGTGTATTGTCATAATATATGGAGCTACAAGCCTTAAACAACAGGCATTTATTAGGGATAATAGCTACAAACAAAACAAGTGGGCTTCCATATTTGTGACAAGTGACCACACCTTTTCAGGAACTCCATGCCAGAACAGAGACATCTAGAGGCCAAATAGCACAACTACAAGTACCTACTATTACAAGTGGGCTACCGCTGATGATTTCCTTTGTATGGATAGCGTAGGAGGCAGTTCATGAGTTGTGTTGTGGACTCGGGCAAGGAGCACACATAAACCCAAATGGCTTCAGCAAAGGTAAGTGCTATACAGATAATAGCAAGAGCTAGTCAAAATTTTTCATTGAAAATTATTTCCAATGGAAAATAGTTGTTTTTCTAAAATGAAAATTGTTGTGAAAAAATTTAATTTCTTTCAAAAATTTCCAGATTTTTCATCATAAAATCAGAACATTTCCATAACAAAGTAAACGTTTTGCTCTTTTGATATTTTCCACCAAAAATACTTAACATTTTTTGATCAGTTCTAATGATACCTCTAGGCACTAAGGGAATGTGCACACTGCTATTTTTAGAATGCTAGCTTCAGTCCCACTAGCACTTGTGTGTCTACCTGAGCTAGGAGGCTCACTCCCAGCTGCAGTGTAGACATACCCTTAGTGCCTAATAGCACATCTTCCCTCCTTGAACACCAGAAATGTTATTAGCATTGAAAAGCCCCAACAAGAGCTAGTATATCAGAGGATGTTAAACAGCAGCTATTAAAGTTAGACATTTTTAAATCAGCAAATCCAGATAACTTGCATCCAAGAGTTTTAAAAGAACTGGCTAAGGATTGCACTGGACCATTAATGTGGATTTTCTGTTTAGTCTTGAAACACTGCGGAGGTTTCAGAAGACTGGAAGAAAGCAAACATTGTGTCAATATTTAAAAAAGGGGAAAGTGGATGACCCAGGTAATTATAGGCCTGTCAGTCTGCCATTGATCCAGACAAGATAATGGAGTGGCTGATATAGGACTCAATAAAGAACTAAAGGAGGGCAGTAAAATGAATTAATAATAGTGGGGGCAGGCATGGATTGGTTTTTGGCACTATTTAACATATTGAAAGAAGAAAGAAAACATAAAATCAACACTGATAAAGTTTGCAGATGACACAAAAAATGGGGAGCAGTAAATAATGAAGAGGGCATGACACACTGAAACAGAGTGATATGGATCACTTGGTAAGCAGGGCGCAAGCAAACAGTATACATTTTAATACTGCTAAATGTAAATGTATACATGCAGGAACTAAGAATGTAGGCCTTACCTACAGGATGGGGCAATCTATCCTGGAAAGCAGTGACTGAAAAAGATTTGGGGATATAGGGTGGATAAACAGCTGACCATGAGGTCCCAATGAGACACTGTAGCCAAACGGACTAATGTTATCCTTGGACGCAAGCATATAAGGACAAAATCAGAAAGGCTATGGCACAAAATGAATTACACCCGGCAAAGGATATAAAAGTCAATAAGAAGAGGTTCTATAAATACATTAGTATCAAGAGAATGATGAAGGAAAGCATAAATCTGCTACTGAGCAGGGAAAGAGAGCGAATGATAGATTACGTCAAAAAGGCTAAGGTGTTTAATACCTATTTTGTTTCAATTTTCACTAAAAAGTAGGGCTGTCAATTAATCACAGTCAACTAATGTGATTAACAAAAAAATTAATTGCGATTTAAAAAATTAATTATGATTAATCGCAGTTTTAATCGTACTGTTAAGCAATAGAATACCAATTGAAATTATTAAATATTTGTGGATGTTTTTCCACATTTTCAAATATGTTGATTTTAATTACAACACAGAATACAAAGTGTATAATACTCAGTTTATATTATAATTTTTATTACAAATATTTGCACTGTAAAATGATAAATAAAAGAAATAGTATTTTTCAATTTACCTCATACTTGTACTGTAGTAGTGCAATCTCTTTGTCGTGTAAGTGAAACTTAAAAGTGTAGAATTTTTTTGTTACATAACTACACTCAAAAACAAAACAATGTAAAACTTTAGAGCCTACAAGTCCATTCAGTCCTACTTCTTGTTCAGACAAAGTTTGTTTGCATTTATGGGAGATACTGCTGCCTGCTTCTTATTTACAATGTCACCTGAAAGTGAGAACAGGCGTTCGCCTGGCACTTTTGTAGCAGCATTGCAAGGTATTTACATGCCAGATATTCTAAAAATTCATATGCCCCTTCATGCTTTGGCCACCCTTCCAGAAGACATGCTTCTATGCTGATAATGCTCGTTAAATAAATAATGAATTGATTAAATTTTTGATTGAACGCCTCAGGGGGAGATTTGTATATCTCCTGCTCTGTTTTACCCACATGCTGCCATATACTTCACGTTATAGCAGTCTCGGATGATGACCCAGCACATGTTGTTTGTTTTAGGAACACTTTCGCTCCAGATTTGACAAAATGCAGAGAAGGAACCAATGTGAGATTTCTAATGATAGCTACAGCACTCGACCCACGATTTAAAAATTTGAAGTGCTTTCCAAAATCAGAGCGGGATGAGGTGTGAAGCATGCTTTCAGAAGTCTTAAAAGAGAATCACTCTGATATGGAAAGTACAGAACCCGAACCACCAAAAAGGAAAATCAACCTTCTGCTGGTGGCGTCTGCCTCCGATGATGAAAATGAACATGTGTTGGTCTGCACTAATCTGGATCGTTATCGAGAAGAACCTGTCATCAGCATGGACACATGTGCCCTGGAATGGTAATCGAATCATGAAGGGACATATGAATCTTTACCGCATCTGGCACATAAATATCTTGCGGTATCAGCTACAACAGTGCCATGTGAATGCCTCTCTCACTTTCAGGTGATATTGTAAACAAGAAGCTGGCAACATTATCTCCTGCAAATGTAAACAAACTTGTTTGTCTGAGCTATTGGCTGAACAGGAAGTAGGACTGAGTGGACTTGTAGGCTCTAAAGTTTTACATTGTTTTATTTTTGAATGCAGTTTGTTTTTGTTCATAATTCTACATTTGTAAGTTCAACTTTCACGATAAACAGATTATACTACAGTACTTGTATTAGGTGAATTGAAAAATACTATTTCTTTTGGTGTTTACAGTGCAAATATTTGTAATAAAAATAAATATAAAGTGAGCACTGTACACTTTGTATTCTGTGTTGTAATTGAAATCAATATATTTGAAAATGTAGAAAATACCTAAAAAAAATTTGAAATAAATGGCATTCTATTATTAACAGCACAATTAATCACAACCACTCATCCCCTCTCCCCCTCCAGAGGCCAGCTGAGGCCCCCCTGCAGGCCCAGACACTTACACACACACACACACACACACACACCCCAGAGCCCTGCTGTGGGCCCCCACCACAGCCCAGGCACTCACAGACCCTACCCTTCTGGAGCCCAGGGATCCAGAGGGAGAAACAGCCTTATGCTGGGTCCCAGGCTTGCACAGAATTTCCTGTGCACCACCGCTTTCTTCCTTTAGCATGCTGGGAACTCCGGTTGCTGGGAACCCTCCAGTTCTCTCCCCCTCCCCCCCAGCCGTGTCTTCTATTTGTGAGCTGGGCTGTGTCGGGTCCAGCGGCCCCTAATGGTGACCAAAATCTCTGCAGCCCATTTCTTGGGGGAAAAGGGAAATTCTGCATGCCTAACATTAATTTCTGCAAAATTCTGCATTGCGCGGTGGGCGCAGAATTTCCCCAGGAGTAATGTTTAGAATACCAAGTCTCAGGCACGTAAGCTTTCTCATCAACATGGCTCAGCCCCTCTAAAGCTTTCCCCAGCACTGCCAACTGACACCAAATGGCTCTTGAGTTCTCTCCTTCACACAGTTTGTGACACAGTGATAGGAGTGGAACTTTCTCCGGAGAGGTCTGAGGTATGGCATAGCCGAGCATGCTAGAGCTTTTGCAAAGAAAATTCACTGTATCCCCAGGTTGTCTCTTCCTATGCAGGAAACATTTTTCACACAACATAAAAGGTGACATAAAAGCCAAAGCTCTTCTGGGTCTGACTCAGCACCATCACCAAGACATGCTACGAGATCAATAAGGAAAATCTTAACGAGAACTTTTATTATAGCAAGTCACAAACTTTATCTAAACTTCCATTCCAAAATGTGAAAAGATATTTATTTTCTTACTGGTGACTCCTGAAAGACCATACAAAAGGAGAACATGCACAGTGTGCACTGAGCTCCCATGCTAGCAAACCTAGTGCAGTCTACAAATCACTGTGGTAAGGACTGATGTTTGAGAAATGAGAGTATACTGAGTGCTAAATAAATGGAGTTTGTTAGCATGACCTCGCAGTCTGGAAAAAAAAATCAGAACTGGTCACTTGTGTGTCCTTTATTACTAATAGCAAGTGTTGATTCTCCTCTAGTTCAAGTGACAGGAATGCGTGGTTTGGAGCAGGCAAATCTGAGCTCCATCTCTGCTGCTGTTGTCAAGTTCTGACTAACTACAGTGTGAAGCCTAGTGTCAACTGTGAAGCTGTAGTTGGCCAAAGATTTGTTACAACATCAAGATCTTTGCAAAGTGTGTTAAGGATAGAGTGAGAAGAGGATTAAAAAAAAACCTGATGAGGTTCAACAAGGACAAGTGCAGAGTCCTGCACTTAGGACGGAAGAATCCCATGCACTGCTAGAGACTAGGGACCAAATGGCTAGGTAGCAGTTCTGCAGAAAAGGACCTAGGGGTCACAGTGGACGAGAAGCTGGATATGAGTCAACAGTGTGCTCTTGTTGCCAACAAGGCTAACGGCATTTTGGGCTGTATAAGTAGGGGCATTGCCAGCAGATCGAGGAACGTGATCGTTCCCCTTTATTCGACATTGGTGAGGCTTCATCTGGAATACTGTGTCCAGTTTTGGGCCCCACACTACAAGAAGGATGTGGAAAAATTGGAAAGAGTCCAGCGGAGGGCAACAAAAATGATTAGGGGTCTGGAGCACATGACTTATGAGGAGAGGCTGAGGGACCTGGGATTGTTTAGTCTCCAGAAGAGAAGAATGAGGGGGGATTTGATAGCAGACTTCAACTACCTGAAGGGGGGTTCCAAAGAGGATGGAGCTCAGCTGTTCTCAGTGGTGGCAGATGACAGAACAAGGAGCAATGGTCTCAAGTTGCAGTGGGGGAGGTCCAGGTTGGATATTAGGAAACACTATTTCACTAGGAGGGTGGTGAAGCACTGGAATGCGTTACCTAGGGAGGTGGTGGAGTCTCCTTCCTTGGAGGTTTTTAAGGCCCGGCTTGACAAAGCTCTGGCTGGGATGATTTAGTCGGGAATTGGTCCTGCTTTGAGCAGGGGGTTGGACTAGATGACCTCTTGAGGTCCCTTCCAACCCCGATATTCTATGATTCTATTAATTGGTTCAGATGATTGGTAAAGAGATAATGTAAAGAGCTTGTTACCTCTTGACCAGTGGCTATAAGACAGGCTAAACCAACTGTGACTGGAAGTTGTCGTTGCCTGATGGCTGGTTAGTGACTTATTTGTAACAAGCTGGTGATCACCATCCTTCTCCCAGTGGCCAGTTGTCTGTATCAGAAACACCAGCACAAATGACAGTAGTTCATTACTTGGCAGCCCTAGTTAATAGGGATTGAAGGATTGAATGGTCTTGGAGGGAAAAATAACTTCTCACTGTTAGAGATGTTGTCTCTATGTCTGACCGGTCATTGTGGGGAAATCTGTACTGCCACTGCCCATACCATACCTATTCCATGGATATTAATTATAGCAAACTTCAATGTCTTCAGAATGGTAAGTCTGATACATTTTCATATCAATGAATATTTATGAAGAGTAAGTGGAAAAACTTCCTTTTGTTGGTTTAAGTCATGCCATCCAAGTTATTTTACACAGACAGACACAAGTATCTTAGATCTGTAAGTACTTTGCTCTGGCTACTAGGAAAACAGAAATGAGTTGATAAGTTTTTCTATTGTGAAATAACAGGTAATGACATAAAAGATGAGTGATTTACAGGAAACTGGTTTTTCCCCTCTCTTTGTTGAGTTCTGCTCCTGTAATTCAACAGAAACCACCATTTCCTTTCTAATCCCTCCCTCCGAGTGCTGGCATCTAGAGACAGAGAACTCATTTTGCTTAGTTTTGAAACTTTTTGAACTTGGAAGGCTCCTGTCAGAGTTTACTGGCATGTTACTGGGTTTGCATTCTGTTTAGGAAAGAATGTGAAAAAAGCGGGAAAAGAGGGAGTGAGAGAAATCCAAAGGAAAAATAGGGTGAAAATGCAGCGACAGAGCAAGGATAGAGGGAAAAAGAAATATGGAGAAACTGAAAAGGGAAGAGAAAGAAGGAGAAAAAACTCTATAAAAAACAAATAGGGAGCAGTACTATACCCTGCATAAGGAGCACACTCTTGTGTCATCCTAGTTTCTGGGTGTTCTTCCATCCCTTAACAAAAGCGCAGGCTGCCCCTTCACTGGATTAAAAATTTTACACATACTTATTTATTTATGTATTTATTTCAGTTTTCAAGAAATAAAATAAATTCAAACCAACTTAAAAGCACATGCACCAATCTTTTAAAACCATAGCTGCCTGTATAAGACAAAGCCCCTAATATCGGTACATCTGGTCACCCTACTCCAGCTACACGATACTTCCTCCAATATACCCAACCCTAGACCTCAGCTCCCCACCCCTTTCCCAAACATCCTGCACAAGAGAGAGGCTCTCAGTTTCTAAGAGCCTGAGCCAAAACCCAAAAGAATGGGCTTTGGATCACTAAATTATTCACTTGTGTGTTCTAATGAAGCCAGAGGAAAGCACATGAAGATTAGAGGGAGCTGCATGTCTTTATGTGTAAAATGACTTCAAAGTTATGACTTAAACCAACAAAAGGGAGGGAAAACTCACAGTCCTCCCACTCCATCTATATCTATATATTAATTATACCACTTCTGAGAAAAACATAGCTCAATATTAGGGGGGGGGGAAAGTTTGTGAGTTTGAACAGCCTGAAAAAATAGTTTGCGGGGTTCACCTGTTTCTACTGACTTCCTTTTAACAGAGTGACAGCATCTGGCATTACCTTATTCTAATTTTCTCTTGAGTTAAAATACAACAGTATTAACAATACGTGTATCAGAGGAGCCAAATATATCTGTATCCTCAGCTTATCTATATCTTTCTATCTTGAAGAATTTTCTACCTCAGCTGAGCACCAGCTGGAAGATAAATTCTTGCAATGGAGCCTTTTCTGCTTAATCCCTTAATCTTCTCAACATCCTCAAACACCAGGACTTCTCTTTCAAACCCAGCTGGAAAGTAACATCTGTTTGAAAGCACTGTTGAAAGAGAGGAGCACCAGAGGGAAATCCCCCGAGGTCTTAGCTCGCTCTCTCAGTCATTTTCCCTCAGTGATTCTAGTTAAAGGAAATGGCACTGGTAGGCACTGGTAGGCAGTGGGGTTGGAAGATTTCCTGATTCCACTTATACCACCCCTCCCCTCCCTGTTATAAAACTAAACTGCTGCAAGTAGAAATGTTAATTGTCAACAAGCCCACAGGGCTGTATTAACCCCATGAGCCCTAACATTATGGGGGCCCTTCTCCATCCAAACACCACACCCATAACCCTTTATTCCTGTATTGTAACCATTTATTTTCACAGTTTAGCAGCTTTTTTCCAACCTCTCATACGAGCTCCTATCATGCACAGCTGGCACAAAGCTGCAGTGTCTCCTCTAGGCTGTCATAGATACAAACTGCATGTCAGCTGAGCAGCAACTTGTCAGGGGCCCCCGACTCCCTGCCTGGCTGCCTCCAAATCCCCCGGCCCAAGATTCCTGGGTCCTTTGGTTAATATGCCCCTGATAGATGATGTGAGGAAAAGCATACAGAGCTGATGAATGTTCAAAAAGAAAGAAGAATCTGGCTACATCTGTGCATTCTAACAGAAAACATTATTTTCCCTTGTTAATTAGAATTAGATGTACTCTGTTTATTAATTAAATGACCCAAAACTGTGTTAATGCAGCATTAAGGTTGCCCAGTGATAGCTTGTGCACTTCCAGAACATCGAATTCAGCAAAATCCAGACGTCTGAAAACCAGGAAATACAGAGTTGACATAAATGCCCACACAACCTTAGCTCTTTTCCTTTGGAGCTGGCAATAGTCACTGGGAATTATCTGCATGCACTCCAGCTGCATTCACTGTGTTAGGTGTAGCTGTATTGAATGGAGGAGGAATACATTGGAAGAGCTGTGATTGTGATATATGAAGATCTGGGGCTTAGTTTGAAGAGCATCCTAGAGCTGTGATTGTGATACGAAGAAA
This sequence comes from Trachemys scripta elegans, assembly GCF_013100865.1. NCBI lineage: Eukaryota > Metazoa > Chordata > Testudines > Emydidae > Trachemys > Trachemys scripta. Next base: position 137,438,508 of record NC_048300.1, on the reverse strand, counting down.
TCTGGGTCAAAGGCCCCCCCCATTGCGTGATTGTGACCCTAAGAGCTGCTTTATGCCAACTGGCAAAGGGTGCACCCAATCCACTCGTCAGAATATTTAGCCAAACAGTGTCTTGTAAGGTATCCTGTAAAAACTGGTGACACAGTGGACATGAATATCATTGTGTGACGTATGTATAGGCTGTGTATAAAGAGTATGTATGTATGCTGGAGATATGTTTTTAAAATACGTTTTGGAGGCAGTTGATAAATAAGCCTGCCCTAGACAAAGAAATGTGGATTTACCTACCTGCATGGCTAGACTACAAGCAAAGAACAATGAAAGTATATTCACATCTAAGGCAAACAAAGTGATTAAGCCAGTCGAAAAAGCAAATTGACCAGCATGGCTTCTGCATACCAGTGGGGGAGAAGGACTCTGTCTGGTGTATACATTTCAAAGGAATGCAATTCAAAGGTTTACTGGACTATTAAAAAAAGGGGAGACAACCCCTTAGTTATCCACCGCTTAGCGCACAAAGGGGTTAACACACACTGATTCTGTGAATGGTGGTTCTTCCTACCTCAGGGGCCAGAGATGCTGATAGCTTGACATAGGTGAGAAATCTGCTTAGGCAAAGATTGTATTTTGCCAAAGTTAAGTTTTAGACACTAGAAAGCGTGTTATTTTTGTTTTGTTTGTAACCACACCCATCTCTTTTTCTCTTGCTTAGTAGCACTTAAATCTAGGTTCTTTTGTAATAAACTTATTCGTAGTTTTACTATAGACCATCTCAGTGCTGTGTATTAAGGTAAAATGTGTCCTCAGCTGGGTTTACCAGCTAGCGTGTGTGTACTGCCTCTTTGGAGACAGCGGACTTAATCATTTCTGTGTGTCCAGTGAGAGGGACTAAACACTACAGAGAAACGTCTCTGGGGAACACGGGAACTGGGGTTCACTGAATGTTACCTGCAAGGCAAGGTTTAGACTGGCAGAGTCTCGAGGAGACAGACCAGTGTGGAAAGGAGCTAACCCACAGCTTAAGCTTCAGCAAAGCTCTCTCTTGTTGAGGCAGATGGGTAACACACTGGCTTACTGTTCTGGGCTCCTTGATGCGAGTGTCACAGTGATCCAAGGAAAGTGGTGCATGTGTACCTGGAGTTTCCAGTCGGTATCATTTCAATACAGAATTGTGTAGGTTGCATCAGTAGTAGTGCACTGGGCTCTTGTCAGTGGTGAGGTGGGATATGAGTGCATTCTGTGGATTTAATGATGGGGAGTGGAAAGTACAGGTTTAGATGGTAACCTATGTCGAAGTATGAAGAGGTTGTAAAAGGTTATAAACTAGTTACATTTTTACAAGCGTGTATTCTGTTGGGGGAGTAGGCTCAATGTTGAGCCTAGATCCGGTGCAGGTAGCACTGTCCATTACAGTAAAAAGGCAAAGTGGGAGCGTATGTGTTAGGAGCATATTGCGGCATCTCTCGAGAGAGAGTAAAATTAAGGCTCTATGAGCATTTACCTTAACTCCGTCCTTCCTCATTTTCAGATGTCTGAGTTTGCTGAACTCTACATTCTGGAAGGGAATGAGCTACCCACCAGACAACCTTAACTCTGCATTAATGACTTTTTGGCCTTTTAATTTCCTAGTTTTTGAAACAGAAAGAGAAGTGTTTATTGTTAGGAGTTAGTGGCCATTTAGACAATTGTCGTTCTCACCGAGTTTTGCAGTTCATATGTTACTGTGTCTAGGTAATAATCAAAAGTCCTAGCTTTTATATAATGCTTTTCATCAATAGCTTTCAAAGAACTTTATGGTTCCTATGTGATTCCTCAAGTTCTTCTCCCCTCTCCTGTACATTTTGTTATAGTGGAATTTGGATAATGCTTCTGCTTTGAAATGTTTGCCATGTGTAGTTGCTAACAGGGCCGGTGAGAGAAATCTCAGACATGGTCTATGTCCCAAAACTAAGATAGTTTAATTACATGGCTGTTACAGTAACTTTCAGGTGTGAAAGAAGACTGGTGTGGCTCTCTCTTTCTGTACCACATGCCATATGTAGCACCCGCACCAACATTTCCAGTTCCCTCTCCCCTTCCCAACCCTTAAGTCATTAGTTCACATTGTAGAAACCATTAACATGTAAAAAGTTGCTCCATGCTGTTTCCTTCCCTTTGCTGCTGTGTATATATATCACAGCTAACAGCGGACTGCAGGGCCACACTCTTCCTTGCTTATGAGGCCTGAGCTGCACTGAGCTGGGCTCCTCACTCCCACTACCCACCCTCAGCTGGGACTCCTGCTCCTGCTTCAGCCAGGCTTTTCCAGCCATGCCTCAGGGCCACCCAGTCTGCCCTTCCTCCAAACCAGGCCCTACTCCCACACACTCTGACCAGTCCCCCCACCCCTTACCGGGGAGATGTGTATCTTAACTATTCATTTTCTAGATTTCAGAAATTTTAATTTGTTACCTTCATTTCCCCCCCCCCGCCCTCTGATCCCAGATTATGTGTAGGGGCAGGGAGAGCTGCTCAGACACCCCAAGAGGAGCAGGGGCTCCCAGATCCTGGAATTTATGTAAGGGGAGAATTCAGGCTGGCAGCCCTGACACACCCAAGCCCCCAGCTTTCTCTGCTCCCCATGTTCTCCAATCCCTCACATTTTCTCCCCTCCAACTAACCCCTCCCCCATACCTGACTCTGCCAACTCCTCTTCCCTTCCCTACCACTCATTCCCATTTATCCTGCTCCCCAGAATACTGCCCTCCCTCACTAAAATCCAAATCACTCTTCCCCTATTACCACTTACTCTTGCACCCCCCAAGCACCCTTCAGCTCCCAGTGGGCATTCACATCCATAATTTATTTTCTTTTCAAAAATAGTTTCAGCACCTCCTGAATATTCTGCTGGACTCAGAATTTCTCTTAAAAGGAGAAAAAAAAACCCAACCCAAAAACTGTGACAGAAGCAGATGTCTCCCAAAAGTTTACAATTGATGTTCAGATTTCTGCCCATCATGGGTTTATAACTTCAAAGCTGCAGGCTCAGAGAGGTGTTGAGTGGCTGATTCATCTCAAGTAGATGTTCTCAGCTGAAAAAGAATACACTATGGGGATGAATACAGCCTGAAACAATAGCTCTGAGAGGTAAAAACTGCTCCATTCATGTCAGTGGATGGCTCACTGAGGCGGGGGGGGAACTCAATCCCCCCAGTAAGGCAACCCCCTCCACCCAGAACATGGCTCCCATTGGGGAGGCAGGGAAGGGGTAAAAGCACCCCTAGATTGGCTGCCCCCCCCAAACCTGGTACACACACAAGGGGACCGGGAGTGGGGGTCAGACTCTCCCAGAGGGCAGGGACACCCCCAGAGCCCAGTTCAGATGGGGTGCAGAGAAAGAGGCTCAGATTCTCAGCTGCGGATCCTGGCACACGCACAGAAGGGAAGAATTAGGGGCTGACATGTCAGTATAGTACACTGGGGTTTTGTCAGTGGTGTTAGCCAAATGGGCTCGTTTCCCCCTGGAGCTGCCCAATTACCCCAAGGAGGCACGGGAGTCTAGAAGACGGCTTTAAGTTTTTATTGACCAGTCAGCTGAGTGGGTGCTCTCCTCGGCTAATGCCAGAGAGAGAGCCCCTTACAAGTACAGAGCAGCCTTTTTATACCTAGCAACAAACAACTTAGCATGCATACCTTATACGTGTATGCGGAAGGAACATTTCAAAAGGCCTTGTATGCAGATTGAGAGAGAGGCAAGGGAATGGATACATAACAGGATGCGGTTTAACATTTTACTTGAACTTATCACCTCTTTCCTTAGCACCCCCCCATCCCTCCCCCCTGCACTCCACTCTGAGGCATATGTTAGACTAAAATAGCAGTGCCTGTCTGTCTCACCTAGGCTGGTGGTTTGGCCACCTTGTCTTATCGCATAATCTTGCTGCACAGAGGGCTGCAGCGGGTGTTTTGCAGAAACAGTCGTTGCTCCTGATATAACAGCTGGGCTTATAGGCAAATAGTTGACCTGTTGCTCTAACAGTGGTGAGGTGGGATATGAGTGCAGTCTGAAGACTGAGAGGGGACATGATAACAGTTTTCAAGTACATAAAAGGTTGTTACAAGGACAAGGGAGAAAAATTGTTCTTCTTAACTGCTGAGGATAGGTCAAGAAGCAATGGGCTTACATTGCAGCAAGGGAGGTTTAGGTTGGACATCAGGAAAAAATTCCTGTCAGGGTGGTTAAGTACTGCAATAAATTGCCTAGGGAGGTTGTGGAATCTCCATCATTGGAGATTTTTAAGAGAGGGTTAGACAAACACCTGTCAGGAATGGTCTAGATAATCATAGAATATCAGGGTTTGAAGGGACCTCAGAAGGTCATCTAGTCCAACCCCCGCTCAAAGCAGAACCAATCCCCAACTAAATCATCCCAGCCAGGGCTTTGTCAAGCCTGACCTTAAAAACCTCTAAGGAAGGAGATTCCACCACCTCCCTAGGTAACCCGTTCCAGTGCTTCACCACTCTCCTAGTGAAATAGTGTTTCCTAATATCCAGTCCAGACCTCCCCCACTGCAACTTGAGACCATTGCTCCTTGTTCTGTCATCTGTTACCACTGAGAACAGTGGTAGAATACTTAGTTCTGCCATGAGGGCAGGGGACTGGACTAGATGACTGGACTAGATCACCTCTTGAGTTCCCTTCCAGTCCTACGATTCTATGATTCATATATCTAATTTTGGGAGGGGTAGCAGGGGTTGCAAAAATACTTCTGTTACATTCCCCCAAAATAAAAACCACAGACAGAGTCAGGTTTTAGCAATATGCCATATAACTTCTTCTACCCAAAGTGCAACTCAGACTGATTCTGGCTGGGTTAGAGTCAAAAGACCACTGCTCATCTCCTTGAGCTATCCAGCTGCTGTGGAACTATGAAGGCTAACATTTCTGTTAACTCCTTTGTCCCCCCATGCTCAGTAGAATCAATTAGGCATGCAAAGAGATGCACGGGGCTTGAGCTCACCTAATTGGAATAGCAAATGCTTTTTAACATGTTTTCATTTGATTTCCATGAAAGGGCTGGTGGATGCCATGCACTCTGCTGGGGTAACTTTTGAGCACTGGACACTCTAGTGCAATAATCTGAGCCCTCATATGATCTCTCTCTGTGAGCAAAAAAAGGTTGCAAGAACCCGTCAATTTTAAGAAAAGCTGCATTTTTCCAGGTGCTGTATCTCAGGAACCATTCAGTCAAATGGTCCCAAATTTGGTTCACTAACAGAACCCAATGCCATCATGAGGCATACCAAATTTCAAGGCAATCTGAGAAACATGTAGCTTTTAGAGCATTTAGAAGAGTCAAGCTTTAAACAGAAAGCTGGTCTTCACCTTAACTGTAGCAGGGGTGTCCTGCTACAATATACAATATATATCATTAATATGCATATGAGTGTGTTCTAATCTCAAATCTCCCTAGTCTTGGATGACTGAAAGGGAAGTAAGCTTGACACGGGGAATCACAAATGTCACACATTCTGTTCTTGTCTATCTTTGAACCCTGTGACTTGCTCTCTTGTTTAACCACTGTGGGACTCAAGGAATGCCACTACCTGCTCCTTGAGGGAGAAGCCACCAAAATCAATTTTGCATTGCTAGGCCAAGCTGTTTCTGAAATGATATCAGTAGTAAGGAAAAGTTAAACATTTTAGCAAAAACAGAGACCCACGGGGGAGGGGGTTAGAGCAGTCCAGCTCTACTGCTGGTGAGTGTGTGCAGAGTGGAATGGGAAGAGGTGGGTGCTGCTGGGCACAACCAAGGTGTGTTTTTGGTAAACCGATTGCTAGTAGTGTTGCTCATGCTGCTGTTTCTGGAGCCCTGGAGTTAGCTGCACCAGCGTAGCTTGCAGCATGCTGATTCAGCAGACCTCCATGTTGCTCATAAAGAAAGACCACAGGCCCAGTTTGGTGGCGAAGGCGCTCTGCCAGGTTTATTGTCAGCAAAGCACGGTACTAACACTCTGTCCAATGGGTCACAGGGACACTAACACATGTATGCCCATGACAAAGTAGTGGCTCACTCAACATACTATTGTCCCCTAGGCTCGAACAAAGCTGCCCTTCCTATGACTTCTCCTTTTATTAATTGATACAAACAAAGTTATGTATTACACTCCGTATGGTGTTACCACCCTTGTACCTTGTAGTCTGAACAAAACATCCTCATCCATTATCCCATCATCCCATCCTTATCTTTACAAGAGGTCTGTGTGTTCCTGTAGCATCTTCCTAGGAATTTGTTTACATAGTTACTTGAGAACTCAGTGTTCCTGTACCAGGTCCAGAATGTGCTTACTTGGTTAGATGATTCTGACAAGGCCTACTTTGGTACACAGCCTTACTTCACTTCATACTTTTAGCTCTGCCTAGGGCTCCCACTGGAACATTTGCCTGAAAAAGCTAGGAAACACTAAGGTAACCCAGTAGAGACAGGAAATATAGCGGAGACCTGCATGTAAAGCATTGCGTTTCATCTACCTACAGCTCTACTTTGCTAGGAACTTCAGTAAAATAGCAGCTGAGCTGTAAGTACACATATCTCTGGCTCTCGGTTCCCTTGATCGAGTTATTTTCATTCCAAAATTCAGATCTTTGAGGTTGTCAAACAGCAACCGAAAACAACAAATCTTGGCAAATCTCTTCTCCCTGTCCCCTAATGAAAATCCCCCACTCAGAGAGCTCAGTATGGGGATTCTACAACCACGTTATTATCAAGACCACTAGTGACGCGTTCTCATTAGCTAGTGAAATGGGTAGTGATGCTGCTGAGCAGGAAGTAGGGCATATCAGCAGCACTGTGGATGATTGACAGCAGCAAACAATGCATTCTTCTTTTGAACTTCTTAGGTACCGGGGCTCTGGCAAGATTAGTATAACTAGACTGTGATTCTCCTATTGATCTGGGGGACACAGACATGGTTAGGTTATCACCATGTATTTTTCTGTCAAGATTTCTAGCACACGGAAAAAAAAGGAGAATATTGAATCCAATGTCCAGCTGCGTGCACAGTTTGTTTGGCTTGAATGAAGCTGGGAGAGAGAAGCAAGTTTGTTTACCTTTGTTCATGCATAGCTAGAAAAGTGCTGATGACGCACTCCCACTCAAGGGCCTGGCAGACTTGAGGTGGGGAGAAAGAGCACTTCGATCTAGTTTGTTCCCAGAGCTTTTAAAACAAATGCTCACCATGTCCCTGCAGTGGGACAAGCTGCTCATTCATTACTCGCCAGTATTCAACAGGATGAACCCAGCAAGGGGCACAGAGTTATAGGATGCAGGAATCTGGAGAAAACAAGTCACCCTTGACTCATCCGGGTTTAGATTTCTGTGGCCATAATGAGCAGATCAAAACACAACGGTGATTTTAAAAACTGCAGCTTTGCTGAGAAAGTATGATCATGTCCTTGTGTTTAACAAGTATTTACCACTCAATGTTACACAGGCAGTATATCTTGGCATAGCTATTGGGGGGAATCATTCACTCCTCAGGACAGTGCCTTACTGAAGTAGCTATAAATCAGGTCAGATATGTCAAAGTTTTAGCTGCAGTCTCTGTAAGAAGGTCATTTTAGTTCTGTTTAGCCCAATTCTTTCTTGTCATTTTATGCTTCCTCGCTCTCTGGGATTACTCTGAAACATTGCGGTTTCAAATGCATCATTGTAGGAAGGTCATTGTACTTCCGTTTCCTGCCTGGCATTTCTCACTTCCCTGGTTTCTGAATTGCTGGCCTCCCCTCATGGCCTTTGTTTTGATCTCTGCAACACATGACAACATTTTGAAGAACTCACATCAGGAGCAAATGAATGTTCCTGTCACCTATGTCTGTGCAGAGAGACCAGCAGGAAGGAGTCAGTGATGTCTCTAAGTACCTGACCTAGATGCGAAGGGTTTATGGTAGAGCCCCCCTGGGTTAGACCTTGAAATAATCTGACAATGAGCCTCATGTGACCAGGCAGGTAAATTATGGGGTTAGTCTCAGTAGCGTCCATCTCCACAGAGTTCCGGAGAGCACTGCAGTCGCTTTCCCAGATAGATGATCTATTACACATGCTTGTCCATTGCTGGGCTCGTTGTTCATGAGCTTGGTGTTCTCATGGACTCTCATCGACGTATTTGCAAAAGGTGTGAGTTTAGTGGGAACCAGCACTTTATTCCAGCTATTCATTCTTTTCAAAATCAGAAACAGACAGAGAGCAAATGCAGTAAATCAGTTTAAATAAATTTTACAGAGTCGAAGGTTAGAGCATTGCTATGTGGAAAGCTCAGGAGAGGACACTATGGGCTTGCCAAGCTTGAAATGCTACAGCAGCACAGCTGCACCACTGTTGCACTTCAGTGTGAACACTCCTTACAATAATGAGAGGCATTCTCCCAACAGCAGAGGTAATCCATCTCCCCATGAGGCGTTAGCTAGGTTAATGGAAGAATTCTTGCACTGACTTAGCACTGTCTACATGGGGACTTAGGTTTAACTATGCCACTCAGGGGTGGAGTTTTTTTCCATGCCCCCGAAGTGATGTAGCTGGGTTAATCTCAGGCCAGGTCTATACTCAAAAGTTAAGTCAACTCACTTACATCATTCAGGGATGTTAAAAATCCACACCCGAGTGACATAGCTAAGCCAACCTAAAGCCTGGTGTAGACAGTGCTAGGTCTTCTTCAGTCAACCAAGCTACCACACCTCTTGGGGAGGTAGATTAACTACAGTGATGGGAGAACTCCTCCCGCCACTGTAATGAGTGGTTACAATGAAAAGCTACAGTGACACAGCTGCAGCTGTGCTGCTGTAATGGTTTAGATGTAGACAGAGCCTAATTTGCTAGTGTAGACTAGCCTACACAATCTCACTAGGTAACAGACATTTCTAAAGTTCTCATCACCACAGGACCTAGGCCCAAAGTCTGAGGGTGACCTTGAAATTTCAGGTAGGGTTCATGGAGCCCAAAACTTTGTAATGTTTCATTCTGGGTTTGGTGGGGGTGGGGTGGGTTATTTGTTTTTTATGATGTTTCTAGGATGTGCAGAAAGCCTCCACAATTCACTGCAAACTCAAGGGCTTAATCTAGGCAGCATGATCTTTAACCTTTGCTCTGAGACACGCAGATGTGAACTATATTTCTAAGGGCTCTTTATCACCACCTGAGATCAATCCTAACATACTCTCATAAAAAGAATCTCCCAGACCTCAATTCTCTCTTATTCCACAGTTTACTGATTTGATTATAGAACTGACTGGACAAAGGGAACAGAGCAGTTTAACTTCTCTAGAAGATCACAGCACTGTAATGCCCAGCACCACTGTAGGTAACGCAGTTCAGGAACTAAGAGCGGTGCATTAGTTACTATAGGCAGTCTTCATCAGGGCTGGCCTTACCATGAGGCAAACTGAGGCAGCCGCCTCAGGTGCCAGACTGTGGGGGGCGGGGAGGGCGCCACTAGGACCCAGAGTGTAGAAAATTGTGTCTGCTGCTGGTGCATATGTATTCTCTCTGCTCTAGATGCACAGAGATGGTGGAGTGCTGTGCTGGAGGAGGGCACAAGAGACATAACAGGCAGGCAGGAGAAAAGGTGAGAGAGAACAACAGAAAGCAGCAGGAGCTGCAGGGAGAGAGAGGACTAGAAGCCTCTTATGTACCTCTCTAGCACCTCCAGGAGCCTGGACTGATTAACACCAGCTTCTCAGGGAGCTTCCTGTTTCCTGCTGCTTCCCTGAACCCACTTGAGGAGAACAGGCAATCAACTGAAGTAGTAGGAGCCAATTAGGGCCTTAAGACACTGATATCTTCCCTCACTCAGGCACTGCTACCAGCCTGCTTATTTGTCCCCTTCCATTGAGTATTGAGAGCCACTATAGCTGGCACAGACCAACAGTCATGAGTGAAAGAAGAAAACGCCCCTCTGGGGCAGCATTCAGAAAAAGAAAGAAAGCAAAGGAAGCTTTTCTATCCAAGCAGGAAGGAGCTGTCTTGAGATACATAGAGACAAATGTTCATGGTGAGCCTTCCGGCTCCAATGAGGATGTGAGTGGTGAGGAGATGCCTGATCTTCCAGTTAGTCAGAGTGCAGGTGACTTGGCAGCTACTGCAGCATCCATATCTCCATGTCAAATGGATGTAACCTGTACATTCCCGAAGAAAAGTGTAGATCAGAGAAGAGTGTGGTGGAGGCACAAGAAACAGCTACTGCTGAGTTTAGTCCCTTAAGTCTAGATGATCCAGGACTGTGGACCCACTTGAGCAGTAGCCTGAGGGACTTCCATGTACTGCATGGGGCACAGCAAGTGAAAAACTTCATGTTCCCCAAAGACAATGAAAATAGAAGTTTCCATCCAACACATTACTGGTGTGAAATCCCCAGTGGTGACAAAATGGAGAGGTCATGACTTATGTATTCAAAAACCCAGAATGCTGCATACTGTTTTTGTTGCAGACTCTTCCAGTCTAATGCTCCAGCCACATTGGGTTCTACAGGAACAAAGGACTGGAAAAATCTGGCTATAAATCTGGCATGCCATGAGAAGGCAGCAAATCACCAGAGAGCATTCCAGAGGTGGAAAGAGCTTGAGATGAGACTAAGGTTAAAGGCCCCCATAGATGATCAGCATCAAGAGAAGATTGCATCAAAGTCTCTTTACTGGCAAAATGTTCTGAAAAGGCTCATTGCCATTGTGAGAATGCTTGCTACCCAAAACCTAGCACTGTGTGGCACTTCAGATCAGCTGTATGTGCCAAACAATGGAAACTTCCTTAAAATTGTGGAGCTGATGGCTGAGTTTGATGATGTACTCCAGGAGCATCTAAGAAGAGTCACCACCCAAGAAATGTACACACACGACTGCCTTGGAAAAACAATTCAAAATGAGATCATACCGTTACTGGCAACAAAAGTCAAACAAAAGATTGTGGCAGATCTGAAGTCAGCAAGATATTACTCTGTTATTTTGGACTGCACACCTGACATCAGCCATATGGAACAAATGACTTTAATGGTGCATTTTGTAACAACAGAACCTAGTGCAAATGTCCCTGCAATGGTGACTGTCAGAGAGCATTTTCTAGAATTTATTGACATTGATGATACTACAGGAGCTGGTATGACAAATGTGCTTCTAAAAAAGCTGGAAGATACGGGAATTGCGATAGCTGACATGAGAGGTCAGGGCTACGATAATGGTGCCAACATGAGAGGAAAGAACAGAGGAGTGCAAACACGGATCCGAGAGTTAAACCTTCGAGCTTTTTTTGGCCCATGCAGTTTTCATTCATTGAACTTGGTGGTCAGTGATGCAGCATCAGCTTCTAGTGAAGCTGCTGAATTTTTTAATGTAATTCAAAGCATCTATGTATTTTTCTCTGCATCAACTCATCGATGGCAAATTTTGAAGCAACATCTGAGAACATCCTCTCTGACACTGAAACCACTGAGTGCCACAGAATGGGAAAGTCGAGTGGAGGCAATAAAGCCTATCAAACACCAAATTGGGAAGATAGATGATGCCATAGTTGCCATTATGGAGGATAATGTTATGACAGGAACTGTTCGTGGGAGAACAGTGGCAGAGGGACATGGAATCACCAGAAACATACATAGCTTCAAATTTCTGTGTGGCTTAGTGTTGTGGCATGACATACTGTTTGAAATAAATGTTGTAAGCAAGAGACTCCAAGGTATTGACCCTGATATATCTGAAGCAATGGAACAACTGGACAAAGCAAAGTCATACCTACAGTCTTACCGGTCAGATGAGGGATTTCAAAATGTTCTGAAGAGTGCACAGAAGTTGTCAGAGGAACTTCACACTGAAGCTATTTTCCCACCCATTCAAGAATACAAGAGTCACTGAAGAAGACGACATTTTGATTACGAGGCATGGGATAACCCCAAACAACAATTCAAAGTTGAATTCTTTAACCAGGTGCTAGACTGTGCAATACAGTCAGTTGAAGAACGTTTCATGCAGCTCAAGGAACACAGCAGTATATTTGGGATGTTGTATGATATTCCAAAACTCCTCACTATACCTGAAGAAGACCTACACCAGCAATGCAGGGCACTAGGGACAGTGTTGACACATGATGGCATGCGTGATATTGATGCGAGTGATTTAGGGGATGAACTGAAAGTCCTTACAAGATACACTTCAGCAGGATCAACTCCAAAGGCTGGTCTGGAATATATGTGCACAAATAAGATGACCACCCTCTTTCCAAATGCTTTTGTTGCTTTGCGCATACTTCTAACGCTTCCTGTAACAGTTGCTAGTGAAGAACGAGCTTTTCCAAGCTGAAGTTAATAAAAACACATCTATGCTCCACCATGACACAGGAGAGGCTGGTTGGCCTTGCAACCATCTCAATAGAGCATGAGTTGGCCCAGACTGTGGACCTTTAAGGGAGCAGATCAAATCTTTGGAACCAAGAAGGCATGGAAAGCACCATTTTGATTATTCAAACAGATAAAAATGCCAGTGTTTACTATGCAGACAAGAAAAGTTACATTTGCTGTTCAGGCGTTTGAAAGTTAAGTGTTACTTAAAATTTTTGAACAAGGCATTTTAAATTGTTAGTTCTCCTTTATTGGGGTAGGTAGCAGAGCAGTACCATGAGAGGAGTAGAACAGGAAGAAGGCAGAATTGAGACTTTTCAAAGTTTTGGCCCAAGCGAGGGGATATGGGGGCATCATTTGAGCTCCCCACCTCAGGTGCCAAAATGTTGTGGGCCTGCCCTGGTCTTCATGCAGTAAAAGTTTTAAGTCAACACATTCCAGCCAAGCGAGAAACACCACAAAGCCTGGGAATATTGCACCTACCCTGCCTCTAGAAGATCCCAATCTATGGTGGTCTAGGTGGGTATCCCAAATGTCCCTTTAGGCCAGTGGTCTTCCTGACAGGCAGTAGCATTACAATTCCCAACAAATGCAACATGGCATTAAGGCAAACACACTGGCTCAGCTGAAGTTAATGGCAAACTCCTATTGACTTCAATAGGGCCAAGATCTAGCTCTAAATGATGAAGGCCCGCATACATCCTTTAATAAAGGCCCCAAATGTTCAGAATACATCAAATGTCTACAAGACCCATGGGTACCAGGCCCAAGCAAGGTTAAAAAATAACAGATTCCAAGGCCAGAAGAGACCATTGTGAGCATCTAGTCTGACCTCCTGAATAGCACAGGCCACAGAAGTTCCTCAAAATAATTCCTGGAGCATATGAAACACATCTAATCTTGATTTAAATGGCAAATAATAGAGAATCCACCACAAACATTGGTATCCTGACAGAGAGGTGCAGAGCCAATGGGATAATCAAGGGCCATGGTATATTCTTCCTTTCCTGCATCACGCTAGGAAACATGCTCATGCATCATCATTTCACTTCACTCAACCAAGGAGCAGCTAGGAACAGTCCCACCCCGGCCCGCCCCTCCATTAAGTGCAGATTCACCAACATCCAGCACTGGGAAAAACAGGGTCAAGGGTTAACGCTCGCCTCTATTCATCAGCTCACAGTGTGGCCTTGGTGGGGCTTTAGCAAAGGGCAGTTGACACTGTAATGAGCAACTATTCCCAGGGGATGCTAACATGATGGAATGACATAACATATACTTAGCCCAGAGCACATGTTATTGTAAAGTACACATGCAAAACTGCAGGTTTATTCTTTTATCAATCTCTCACTAAAAATACAATCTCTTGTAACAATCTCTTACTTCAATGGGAGAGTCAACCCCTCTGGGGTCTGCCTTTTAAGGAGACAATCATATTAATTTACTTGGAACCTCTTTTCTTCTTATGCAAAGGAAAGACTAATTCTGGAGACAAAAATATCAAAACACTCCTAAGAATAAATTTCACAAGTTTTACAGATATATTTGGGCATAAGCTTTCGTGAGTAAAAACCTCACTTCTTCGCATCCTTTAAGGTGCCACCAGACTCCTTGTTGTTTTTGTAGATACAGACTAACACGGCTACCCCCTGATACTTTTCACAAGTTTTGTTTTTTCACATGGACAATTACATTTTGATATTTGTGTGAAAATATTTTTAACACAACTAAGATATGAATATTTTAAAATAGTGAATGTACAGGTATAATGAACACTTTTCAGAACATCATATTTTCTAAAAGATCCAATTCTGGGGAAATTAAATTATTCTGATAAAACAATAGAGATCTACCTTTGATACCACTTGTGCTGTCAGTTGTCATTGAGTCACCTGATTTTAATTCATTGCTATACACCAAGGGTGGCCAAGCTGTGGCTCGGAAGCCACACACGGCTCTTCAGAAGTTAATATGCGGCTCCTTGTATCGCCACCGACTCCGGGGCTGGAGCTACAGGCATCAACTTTCCAATGTGTCAGGGGGGCGGGGTAATTGCTCACTGCTCAATGCCTGGCTCTGCCACAGCCCGTCTCCATTCCACCCCGTCCCGCCCCCTCCCCTGAGCCTGTCATGCCCTCGCTCCTCCCCCACCCCCTCCAGAGCCTCCTGCATGCCATGAAATAGACGATCAGGAGGTGCGGGGAGGGAGGGGGAGGCGCTGATCAGTGGGTGGGAGGTGCTGGGAGCCGGGTGGGGAGCTGATGGGGGGCTGCTGACGTATTACTGTGGCTCTTTGGCAATGTACATTGGTAAATTCTGGCTCCTTCTCAGGCTCAGGTTGGCCACCCCTGCTACATACAGTCACACCTATGGGGCAGAATCTAATTTTATATATTATTCTAAGCTACTCAATGTATTTTTTTAAATCAGCACTGAGCAGCACAACTACTAAAGTCAGACTAAGCCTGTTTAAACTTGAGATGGGCCTAAACCTAAAACCTCAAAATCAAACAACACAGAGAGAGAGAGAGAGCGAGCGAGCGCTTGGGAAAGTTTGCATCTGGAGCCCATATTAAATGTAATTCATAAAACAAAAGCATGGAAATTCAGTCTCCACTCCATTGGTTCTGAGTGATTAGAGAAGGCTTTGTGTAAAGCTCTACGAAACAGAGTTTCACAAGCAGGGCTGAGGACAGGAAATTACATCCACCCTGGACAAGGGGAGGGAAGTCATTTGCCATTTGAGGGTGAAATGCTGTGTTCGACAGAAGAAAATGGTAGCATTTCACTCTGGATAAAGGCACAAATGTTTAGGCAAAACCATGAGTTTTCACACATGATATTGGTGGAACTTAAACTGACTGGTTCACACTGGTCTAGTGTGAGAACAGTGGCTGACATCATACCCTCTACCAGATACAGCATCCGATGAGGTGAGTTACAGATCAGGACTAAGGGCCCAGGGTCTCAGAAATCACTAGTGATTTTGAGTGCTCAACTTGAGACACTTTAAAGGGCCTGATTTTCAGGAAGTTCTGAGCAGCAACCACCTGAAAATGCGGCTGTTTAAGGGTGTCTCAGATTGGGTACTCAAAATCAATGGACCCAAATCACTAGAAAATCCTGGCCTCCATTTACAGGATTTAAACCAAACTTTAATGTTACATTCAGAGGGTAGGCCTAGTAAACACAAGACAGACAAGGAACAGCATGGGAGCATACACTCCAGTACTCATGGCCCAATTCCCCTTTTGCCCACTTCCAGCATCAGCAGTGAATGTGGAGACATGCAATGGCCAGTGCACCACACTCGCTGCCCCGGCCCTGAGCAACAGCAACCAGGAGATGGGTGGAACCATTAAGTACAATCATGCCAAGCCTCTGCTGAGATCCCTGGGCTGATGGGGATTCCAACATATCCTCAGCAACTCACAGCCTTCCTGCTATGTTGGGCCCCAGCTAACTGCAAGACTGCACTATATATTAAGGTGTATTGTCCTATTTCATTATAGAACACACTGTAAGCATACGGCAGAAAATGACTGATTTTGTAACTTGCCCAGACCAAGCAAGCACCAAGCTGCACTTGGTAAACAAAATATTTAATAGATGGAATACAGTCTTTATATGGTTAGTCTCATCATAGCCTCAGGCCTTTTACCTCTTTTGTCATTCTTCCTCTTGCTGAATCTTTTATACACCCACAGGGACTTACAGGTCAATTCCCCATGGTGGAGCCACAGCAGTCACAGCGCTGCACTGTTGGTGTGTGCTGCTAACAACAAGTTGGGGTGAATGGCCACACTGAGCTTTCTTCTGTAGGATTCATCAAGGCCTACTCCTCAGCATCAGCCTTAGTCTCTAATGAAGCTTATGTCGTCTGTAAAATTCTCTGATTTCTTTAGGTTTGTCACAGGGTACTATGAATAGAGCTGGGCCCAGCTCCCCTGTCTCAGAGCAGGTAAGCCCAATCCACCCAGTTAAAGGGGCCTGTGCTACACCTGGGTCTATAAAGGGCAGGAAATGAGGTGGAGAGAGAGAGAGAGAGATTGAGACAGGCTGTGCCTGGGGAAAGGAAGCCATAGTGGAGTGGAGCTAACTCCAGTGGTGGGTCCATGGAGCAAGGGACCAGCTGCCCAAGGAAACAGTCCCGGGAAGGGAAGAGAAGGGAGCAGAGCTGACTAAATCTGGGAAACTACCAGGATCAGGAGCACCAGAGATCCCAAAGTCTGAGACAAAGGAGTGAGTTAAAAGACTCACTTTGTTTGTTTACTTCCCTGTTTTAAGAAAATAAACCTCTTAAAGGAGACTGAGCATAGGTGATTGGAAGCTGAGGAGAAGCCCCAACCTCTGACAAGGTTCCTCTTACACTGTTTGGGCAAAGAACATCCCTCGCATATGAGTACATTAATCTTTCTCCCTTTTGCTTTTATAACAGCACTTAGAACCCAAGAGAACGTTGCCCCCTTCCCCCTCTTCTTTCCTCCTTTTCTTCCCTGCCATCCCCAAATCATTATAAAAACACATTAGCAACCAACCTTTTCCTCCCTCCACTCTTTTATCTGCTTAAATATCCTTGACTGCAAGTCACCTCTTATAGAACATTCATCAATTTTTAATTCATTTAATCTCTTGGTAACAGTGTTCTTGTGAACTGAAGGGCTCTCGACAATGCTTCTCAGAAGCCTTACTAGTCTCTTCTGTTGAATTCAGCGATAAGACTTTGTGAATATAATGGACTCTGCTCAAATTAATATTTGTTAAACAGGACAAATCTATTCAAACAGGAATACATTTTTTCCTGCTGCAAACCAAAACATACATTGTGAGATGGAGCTTCTGACCACAAATCCAGCTACTGAACAAAAGAAATCACTCATTATGCAGCATGCTCAAATGAAAGAATTCCCCACCTCAGAGTTGTTCATAAAGCAGACATGGAAAGGAGTCTTCCGAGTAAACATCTTGGATTTCTCTTCTGATCTTGCTTGCTTCTGATTTCAAAAGGTTCAAAGTACATCCTCTGCACAAAATATAAAGTAGATAATTAAGTTCTGCCTGCCTATGCACCCTTGCATTCCCAACTGGGTATGGTATTTCTCTTCCCTTCCTATCCCTACTGAGAGGTAGTGTTACTATGCACAGTGTTTCATTCTCCAAGTGGCTGCCTTTCAGTGGTGGGCAAAGTGATTCCTACATAGAGTTTGTGCGTTAATTGCATTTGCAGCGTGCTCTGGGATCGCTCTAGATTATTATTAATTGTTTATATTATGGTAGCACACAAAGGCCCCAAGAGAATCAGGGCACTGCTTGTGCTGGTTATTACACAAACACAGATGAAGAGACAGTCCCTGTCCCCAACCATTTACAATCTAATTGCATTAAATCAGATAAAATAGAAATAAAAGAGTTGTAACACCAACTCTGCTCTAACTAGAAACTGCCCATCTTAACTAAATCCAAACTTTCACAGCATTGGGAGCTGGGGGTTCTGGACTACTGAGTTAGGCCTGAGCCATAACACTAAGCTCCAGACCATAATTTCCCCAGATTTCAGGGTTTGGGTCTGAGAAGTTGACTCAAACTCATCTTTACTTACAAGGATCCTGTGTTTGGTTCATCACTCCACTGAATTACACTATACAACTTCCTCCTTTTCACATGCACGTTAGTGTAACATGCAGACTCCCCTTCTGTCTTCCAAGCAGCACAAGGTGAAGGATGCTATGCTACTAAGCAACCTGGAAAATGAGTACATTTTTCTCAGGTTCCCTGAGGTCGTGCACTGAATATGTTTCTTCCATTATATAGCTAAAAAACATTGACTGGAAAATTGCGATTCAAAGCATTACTTGGAAGACCTGATCCCAAGGCCCTTAACATTGCCCCTTCTGTCATGCTGCAGCTCAACCAGGCACACCGCAAGAAACATTAGCTGATGGATAACACAATGGAAATTGCCATTAAGGCAGATACTTCCTAAACTGGATGAGCCCTTTTTACCTGAGATATTTGTCACCTGTCAAAAACGGCTTCAGCGTGGTTTGCCAGTGAACCTCCAGCTTTAATGCTTGCTATTAAAAATGTTATTTTCCATTCTCCTGGCAGTACAGAGTAGTGCTGATTAGTGCTGCGATATCTAGTCCCCTTTATTGTAACTGGTAATCCTTCCTTTTCATAGGTCGCTTTAGCCAGTAGTGTTAATACTTGGCTAATAGAATCAGGGTGCCTTTTTTCCCCCTGGGTCTTTTATCTGTTTTTGTCAGAATTTATGATAATCTCTCCTTTGATTCTTTTTTTCTGAGGGGTTTCTTCCTGTTTTTGATTTTTTCATGATTACTCTTAGTCTTCTCTTTTAGCATCTCGAATTCTCAGTGTACCTAATTGCTGTGCATTGAGAGTCAGTCCCTTGCTGATTTCCACTCTGTTTTTTGAAGTGTACTTAGAAGTGTGTCTTTTAAAGAAGGAATTACCTATACCCACCATTACAATTCGGCAGCAAACAGTTTTCCCATCCTGTGACGCTTTTAGAGATTTCAAAAGTGTTCCCATTCCACATCAGGATAAAACAGACCTTTTGAAGCAAGAAAAAGACCCCCGACTAGCCAGGGTAAAGTCCAAGATCCAATAAATATTTATAGTGGCAATGTGGAACAGTTCCAACAGGAAAGATTGAGAAAGATCCACCTCAGAACAGGCAATAGCTTGGTGGTTAAGGCCATCATTGACCCAGGTTCAAGTCCCTAGCCTTCCTAGGCAGGAAGGTGAAGGTGGGTCTTCTACATCCCAGCTAGGTGTGCTCGCTCCCAGGCTATTGCCTATTCTGGAGTGTCACTCCTCCTCTCTGACCAGAAATTCCATTCTGGAACTGAGAAACCTTTCCCAAGAGAAGCTTTGTCAAAATTGGTACATTTCTACCAATATTTTGGTTTTTACAAATTGGCATTTTCTGACCAAAACAAAAAAATGCCACCACATTCTGGAAAAAAAATTCCCAACCAGCTCTACTCATCATCTCACACAATGACAAGCACTGATGGGTATGCTCCTTTATCTCTCCTTCTCCAATAGCAGTTTGGGGACTGCACAGTTCTTTCAGCCTGAAGGTGGTGGCACATGAACATTCAGATGGTAAAAGGCATCCAAGGTCTCCCCCACAATCCATAAGATGTTATTCCTGGAGTGAAGGCCTTGTGTGGACTAGCTGCCATTGCTATGTAAGGATGTGGGGTGTGAGCACAGACCAAAGATCATCCTCCATTTTGTAAGTGACCACTCAGAACAAGCTTCAGGCTAGAGAGAACAGCAGGCTTGGTTTTATGCTACAAATTGCATAACCTTTAAATACAAATAATGTAGTCATTCAGTAAAAGCTCTTGTTGCTTGAATGCAAAAAATAACATACATCTAGCTCCCCCACTTTTCTGTTGTGGTTAGTGTTTTTTAAAAAAAGGGAAAAAAATCACCTTAGAACAATGCAGTCACCTAAAGGATGAAAGTTGGTGAGGCATCTCCTGAGAAAACTAAAGCTAATCTCTCTTCTTCGTATTCCTATCCTGTTCTCACACAGAGAAACTCCCATAGCAGTAGTGAGTGAAAGTGTTGACTATTCAGTATCTACATGAAATGAATTTGGTGTTCTCAATCTAGTTCCTGTGGGACCAGGGCTGGCTCAAGGGTTTTGGCCACCCCAAGCAGCCAAAATAATAACAACAACAACAAAAAAAGCCGCGATCGCGATCTGCGGCGGCAATTTGGCGGGAGGTCCTTCACTCCCAGGCGGAGTGAGGGACTGTCCGCCGAATTGCCGCCGAATACCTGGACGTGCCGCCCCTCTCCGGAGCGGCCGCCCCAAGCACCTGCTTGAGAAGCTGGTGCCTGGAGCCAGCCCTGTGTGGGACAGGTGTCTGCATCATACAAAACACTCAGCGTTGGCACTTTCAGCAGACATACCAGTGAGTGAAGGGGGCTATTGAAACTGAACTACCTTCACTATCCTAGAGATGATCCACCCAGCTCAGGGTTAAGGCAATGTGAGGAAAGCTTGTGCTGCCACTGTCTGTTCTGAACCTGTTCTGTGAATAAATACAGGCCCTCAGACTCCACAGGTGTAAGTTTCGCTCATTCCTTCTAAATGCACATTAACTTTAACATGTGTGTACATGGTACATAAAAGCCGGGCCATAGCTACAGGTCAGTCTACTGCCCATAGCTGGTATTTGATCCATCCAGATATGTATCCCAATACTTGACTGACTTACAAATACAATGAACTCCAAGAAGCCCTCATTCAGAAGGCACTACTTAGCCGCACGAGGGTAACATCACAACAGCAGACAATGAATATGGGCTGATGCTGCTTTTGATGGCACTGCCCCTGAAAAGTCACTCTCTAAGAGTGACTTAATTAGATATTAAAAATTCCCCATATCCGTGGAGCTTGTTCAAGGGTTGAGTGACACTCATCTCTAATTATGTTAATTGTGCTGCTTTCTTTCAAATCTGTAGGCTTTTGTTTGCAAAGAACAAATAGAAAAAGGGATTAGTTACGTTTATTTGTTTTCCTAAGTCTTTACAGAGTAACTGTTATGTGTAATTAAGTAATTTGACTGTCCTTGACCAAACTGGCGGTAAATTACCAGTGTAGTGTAACACATCACTTGGACTGTCCAATTACATTACACAGAAAGATTATACAGATCCTGTATCTTTTTTGACAGGAGCAGTTGGAAACAATAGTCTTATGAAACTAAAGTACAATCTGCTTTGATTTATAGTGTATTTCTCTAGCAATACTGCTCAGCAGCCAATCTGTCTTTCCCACTGCAGCTGTACCTTGGGCTAGATGCATTATGGATATTTTTATAACAACTTTAAATAACTGTGGCCAATGTGATGTGAGAGACAATGGGCTATAACTTGTTATCCCTTTGCTAGTGTTTTGTTCCACAATCGTGCTATATTTACCTGTACTGTGCTGGGCTTGCCATCTTTGATCCAGGTATTTGTTATTTAAGTCATTCAAGCCCTTCTGAATCTAGTTCTGTTGGTTTCTCTCTAATTGCTGCCTCTCAGATAACTGATCCATATATATATTTAAATCTGCTTTCAATAGCATCACCAAAGGGAGAGTATGAGGAGCCCCTTATAATTGGTACTAAAAAAATTCCCTTCAGGAGCCAAGGAGGTGTCTGTGTTCCACCATTCATGCTCATGTAGAATGTGAGACTTCTAATACCATCCTGTCTTGGATAGATCCTTCATTCTGAGCTACACTTGTTTGTTTGTTTGTTTTACTTATTTTGAAGTTGCTTAATTGTGCTTATGTGACCCTTAAGTATTCCCCCCAGGGAATAAATGATCTTCCCAACAAATCAGCTATTTCCAAATGTGTACCTCAATATGCCAACATTTACTAATCTTTGCTACTTATTCTGATAACTGTCCTTTACAGGAGGTCCTTTCTCCTCTTTATAGGTATGACATTTTTTTTAATAGCTATTCGAAATATGTCACATAAAATAGTCCCATAAATCACCCCATAGAGGGTCTGCAATTCTGTCCACAATTTATAGCTTATGACAGAAGAAACTGCTGTCGGGGTTTACCAACAGGCCTGACTGAAACTTCTGATAGCCAGCCCAGGGGGTAGGTGAAAGGTAGTATCTGAGCTAGGTCATTAAGGCATCGAAGGGTTTTTCTTCCTCAAGGGCCAGCTCTAAGAAGATAGGGAATTAAACTGTTTTACCAATCCCATTGGGCCTGTGTCTTAAAAAAAAAACCATTGTGGATAACTGGGGAGGGGAGGCAATGGCACTAGAGGATTCCTCAGTGGCAGGAGGAGCAGAAACAGACCCCGGAGCAGACCACTTGGCCAGCTGGGCTGGGGGATGTCGTAGGGCCACATTCTGATAATTGGTTTGAGTGTGTGCTTGGGGAATGTCCCAGAGAGGAAGTGGCTGCAGAGTCAAAATCAGAGCCACAGCCAAGTAAGAAGCCACCTTCACCTTTATTATTATGGGGGGAAATTCAGCATAAGTGGTTCTGACAAATGCAGTTTTTGTTTTGGAGGATATTATGTGCTTTGGCAGTGGCTCTCAACCTATCCAGACTACTGTACCCCTTTCAGGAGTCTGATTTGTTTGGCGTACTCCAAGTCTCACTTAAAAACACCGCACACTGTCTGGATACAAAGGGAGAAGGCAGGTCTGTTTGCAAGCTTATCTTCTTGTTAAGCATTGTTAAGGTTCACCTGAATTTTTCTCCACTCCCAGCTGATGGTGCTTGAAAATATTTTGTTCAGGAAAAACTCAAGACAGTTGGTGAAATTCCTGGGCAGGGCAAACTTCCCAGGGCTGCCCTTGAAGCTCATCATAGAACCATAGAAGATTAGGGTTGGAAGAGACCTCAGGAAGTTATCTAGTCCAACCCCCTGCTCAAAGCAGGACCAACACCAACTAAATCATCCCAGCCAGGGCTTTGTGAAACCGGGCCTTAAAAACCTCTAAGGAAGGAGATTCCACCACCTCCCTAGGTAACCCATTCCAGTGCTTCACCACCCTCCTAGTGACAGTTTTTTCTAATATCTAACCTAAACCTCCCCCAATGCAACTTGAGATCATTGCTCCTTGTTCTGTCATCTGTCACCGCTGAGAACAGTCGAGCTCCATTCTCTTTGGAACCCCACTTCAGGTAGTTGAAGGTTGCTATCAAATCCCCCCGCATTCTACTCTTCTGCAGACTAAATAAGCCCAGTTCCCTCAGCCTCTCCTCATAAGTCATGTGCCCCAGCCACCTAATCATTTTCATTGCCCTCCGCTGGACTCTCTCCAATTTGTCCATATCCTTTCTGTAGGGGCGGGTCCAAAACTGGACACAATGCTCCAGATGTGGCCTCACCAGTGCCGAATAGAGGGGAACAATCACTTCCCTCAATCTGCTGGCAATGCTCCTACTAATGCAGCCCAATATGCCATTGCCCTTCTTGGCAACAAGGGCACACAGTTGACTTATATACAGCTTCTCGTTCACTGTAATCCCCAGGTGCTTTTTTGCAGAACTGCCGCTTAGCCAGTCGGTCCCAAGCCTGTAGCGATGCCTGGGATTCTTCCTTCCTAAGTGCAGGACTCTGCACTTGTCCTTGTTGAACCTCATCAGATTTCTTTTGGCCCAATCCTCCAATTTGTTTAGGTCACTCTGGACCCTATCCCTACCCTCCAGCATATTTACCTCCTCTCCCACCCCCCTCGACCCGCTTAGTGTCATCCACAAACTTGCTGAGGATGCAATCCATCCCATCAACCAGATCATTAATGAAGATGTTGAACAAAACTGGTCCTAGGACCGACCCCTGGGGCACTCTGCTTGATACCAGCTGCCAACTAGACATCGAGCCGTTGATCACTACTCGTTGAGCCCGATGATCTAGCCAGCTTTCTATCCACCTTATAGTCCATTCATCCAACTCATATTTTTTTAACTTGCTGGCAAGAATACTGTGTTAAGGTACATCATGTCCACTGCTTACCCCATATCCTCAGAGCCAGTTATCTCATGATGGAAGGTAATCAGGTTGGTTAGGCATGACTTGCCCTTGGTGAATCCATGTTGACTGTTCCTGATCACCTTCTTCTCCTCCAAGTTCTTCAAAATGGATTCTTTGAGGATCTGCTTTATGATTTTTCCAGGGACTGAGATGAGGCTGACCGGTCCGTAGTTCCCTGGATTCTCCTTCTTCCCTTTTTAAAAAATGGGCACTATATTTGCCTTTTTCCAGTCGTCCAGGACCTCCCCCGATTGCCATGAGTTTTCAAAGATAATCAGCCTTCTCCATCCATTAATAGGCTGCTCAGTCAGCAGGTGACAAAATATCACCTTAGATAGATGGTTTTCTACCCAGGTGTGGAAAAGTTGCTCCCTCCTCTAATCATGGAACACAAGCAGATTAATATTCTCCAAGGCTTCCCCAGACTGAAATAGCATTAACCAATACTGTAACAGGCCCCTGTTCTGATGGCCATAACTCACACCCCAAGCAGGCCCAAAACATATTTTAAATGAGTTAAATCTGAAATATTTAATATAGTTTCTTTGAGGGCTGCCTAGCAGCAGCTTCTGAACAGATTAATGTGTGGGGATGAAATAAAGGCATACCCAAGAAGATAAAAATATCAACCTGTGGCCTTGCTATCATGCAGAATGTAAAAGGAGAGATTATTTCTTTCCATGGACAAAAAAACAACATGTTCTTTCATTGCCTTAGCAACACCTTCTATCTCTGCTAGACTGAGGGGACCCTGAACAAGTGTGGAAAAAGGAAAAGGTTCAGAGACGACCTGCTGCGGAAAATGCACAGACTTTAGACATAGGTTGGATTAACACCTCTAGGGTGACCAGATGTCCCGATTTTATAGGAACAGTTCCAATTTTTGGGTCTTTGTCTTATATAGGCTCCTATTACCCCGCACCCCCACCCCTGTCCCAATTTTTCACACTTGCTGTCTGGTCACCCTAAGCACCTCCAATATCAGAAAGAGGACAGTGTCACATTCTGGGGTGCAATCCAGGCCAGTGAGGGGTTGTGGCACTGCTTGCCCTGTAACCCTGGGTGCCTTTAAATGCTCTGCTGCTGTAACTTCCTTGTCTGGATGCTCCCAGCCAGCACACAAGCATGCATTGAGTGTCTGTGTGATAAGCAGCTCTGAACCAGCAACTCTGATTCCAGCAGCCTGGTTGTTACACCCGAGCCATGCACTGGTATCAGCAGCTTTTTGGTTACACCTAATTTAAGAACATCAGAATGGCCATACTGGGTCAGACCAAAGGTCCATCCAGCCCAGTATCCTGTCTACCGACAGTGGCCAATGCCAGGTGCCCCAGAGGGAGTGACCCTAACAGGTAATGACCAAATGATCTCTCTCCTGCCATCCATCTCCACCCTCTGACAAACAGGCTAGGGACACCATTCCTTACCCATCCTGGCTAATAGCCATTAATGGACTTAACCTCCATGAATTTATCTAGTTCTCTTTTAAACCCTGTTATAGTCCTAGCCTTCACAACCTCCTCAGGCAAGGAGTTCCACAGGTTGACTGTGTGCTGTGTGAAGAAGAACTTCCTTTTATTTGTTTTAAACCTGTTGCCCATTAATTTCATTTGGTGGCCCCTAGTTCTTATATTATGGGAACAAGTAAATAACTTTTCCTTATATACACTTTCTCCACACCACTCATGATTTTATATACCTCTATCATATCCCCCCTTAGTCTCCTCTTTTCCAAGCTGAAAAGTCCTAGCCTCTTTAATCTCTCTTCATAAGGGACCCATTCCAAACCCCTAATCATTTTAGTTGCCCTTTGCTGAACCTTTTCTAGTGCCAGTATATCTTTTTTGAGATGAGGAGACCACATCTGTACACAGTATTCAAGATGTGAGAGTACCATGAATTTATATAAGGGCAATAAGATATTCTCCATCTTATTCTCTATCCCTTTTTAAATGATTCCTAACATCCTGTTTGTTTTTTTGACTGCCGCTGCACACTGCGTGGAAGTCTTTAGAGAACTATCCACGATGACTCCAAGATCTCTTTCCTGATTAGTTGTAGCTAAATTAGCCCCCATCATATTGTATGTACAGTTGGGATTATTTTTTCCAATGTGCATTACTTTACATTTATCCACATTAAATTTCATTTGCCATTTTGTTGCCCAATCACTTAGTTTTGTGAGATCTTTTTGAAGTTCTTCACAGTCTGCTTTGGTCTTAACTATCTTGAGCAGTTTAATATTGTCTGCAAACTTTGCCACCTCACTGTTTACCCCTTTCTCTGGATCATTTATGTGTAAGCAGAGTCAGCATGAGCTCTACCCTGACATCTGGTGGTGAATTGTGGCAAATTGTGGAAAAGAACTTCAGGGGCTGGTCTTGTTTGCATAGGCACACCCACCCTGCCTAGCATGATCCCACAGCATTCCAGTTTCTCTGTTATTGGGGCAGGAGGAATAAAGTGTTGTTACCCTGATTATGTGACTCAAGGACAATGAAACTGTTTCAAAACCCAGTGACTAGAGAGAGGCTGGGGATAGGTATTTGTACTTGATGGTATGAGCCCCTTTTTGAGGGCCTGAAACACAAATTGCATTTCCTCCTCTCTCCACTGTTGAATAGCAGAGCTAATCTTGATTCCATTAAGAGTCTAGTTACTGGCTGCTGTGCTGAATTCATTTTGGGCCAATGGTGCACCAGCACTGAGGCTCCCCTACTACAAATTGAAATCACTAAAGAGCTAAAATTACTAAGAGCTGAGATCACTGAGTGTTAACTAGTGGGGGAGCCTGAAGATATATTGCTAGATGGCTGGCAAAGTGGAGCAGTTTGTGGGATGGTTGGAGCGGACCACGGGATTGCTGGTGGAGTGGAGTGGCTCGGCTCGTGGTGATGGTTGCAGCAGAACTCCACGGAGAGGCGAGGCAGTCGGTCTCAGATCACGTAAGGTGCCCCTTAACATCCTGCTTGCCCCCTTCCCCCCCCCCCCAGGCTGGGGAGGGGGGTGTAAAACTCTGCAGATAAACTTTGGAACTCTGGGGCTGCACTGACCAGGGACAGAGACTTTTGGGTGATCTTTGGCTTGCTGAACTCAAGAGACTTTTGGGGTGTTGGACTTTTGGGTGATCTTTTGGGTTGCTGGACTTAAGACCCTGAGGGGAAAAGGACACTGTCAAACTTACTTGGGGGTGGGTCTTTTACTCATGATTTGTGTTATGAATCCTGTTTGTGGTGTTTCCCCAACATAATGCCGCATTGTTTCCCTCCATTATTAAAAGGATTTTGCTACACTCAGACTCCGTGCTTGCGAGAGGGGAAGTATTGCCTCTTTGAGGCGCCCGGGGAGTGGTATGTAATTGTCCCAGGTCACTGGGTGGGGACTCGAGCCGGTTTTGCATTGTGTTATTGAAACGGAACCTCTGGATACTGAACCCAGCCCATGTTGCTGCCAACTAAGATGGGCAGAAGGGTTACATATGAATAAATTGAATAGGATTGGGGTCCTACGACTGACCCTTGGGGAACACCACTAGTTACCCCTCTCCATTCTGAAAATTTACCATTTATTCCTACCCTTTGTTCCCAGTTTAAACCTGGCAAAATGACTCCAACATCCCACAGTCCTGAATTCTCCCAAAACCGCATGCTCTGTCCAGCCCTTTCCTGGACCATTCAGAGGAATAATAAGGTTCATTAGCTCCTCTAAAGAGACAAAATGAACACCTTATCACTTTACCTGGAGTCACCTATCAGTTTAATTCTAATAGGGCACTGGGTCGGTTTAGATGGGGATATCAAATGATTTTAAAAATCGCAATTAATTGTGAGATTTAAAAAACAGTCGCGATTAATCACAGTTTTAATCGCATTGCAGCTATGTAAAAAAAATTCTACATTTGTAAGCTGCACTTTCATGATAAAGAGATTGCACTACAGTACTTGTATGAGGTGAATTGAAAAATACTATTTCTTTTGTTTTCTTTTTTACACTGCAAATATTTGTAATAAAAATAATATAAAGTGAGCATTGTACACTTTGTATTCTGTGTTGTAATTGAAATCAATATATTGGAAAATGTAGAAAAACATCCTTTCCCCCGCCACCTCCCCCCCACACACACACAGGGAGAAGCAAAGCTGTTTCTTAGGTTCCCCAGTAATTTTCCTTTTGTTCTGTTTGCACAGCGAAATAGTAAAAATTCTTCAGACATGTATTTTATCACATTAAAATATGCATGTATTTTCATAACAAAAATCAAGTGTGTCAGCTCCCCTTTACATTTTCCCTTGGAAGCTCTCTCTTTAGATGAGCATTTATTAAACTGAACAACCAATCCCCCCCTAGTTTGCTCCCTCCTCTAAAATGAAACTTGAAAAAAAACCAGTAAAGCAATGAAAGTTTATTATTTTTCTAAATGGTTCTTTAGTTTTTTTACAACCTAAGGGTCCCAGCATTCTGGATCTGGTGCTGTCCCCCTGGGTCCTTGGTTCCTGGCTGGTTCATTGGAAACACATGCTTTGATTTCTCATAACAGCTTTTATAACTGGATGCTTCCTGCTATATCATGGCCACTGCCCTTTGCTTCACCGGATAGCTCTGACATCCCCTGGGATTGCTTGTCTGCTCCTCAGTCTGGCTCCAACTTTTCCTTTTATAACACTGGCACAGCTCTCTAAGCTCTGTAAACATGGTGTGGTCAGCTGGCCCTCTTGGCAGCCGTAGATCAACCCCATTTATGTGCTGGTCTCATGTGCGCTCATCTGTCCCTGACATCATTCAGTGATGGACCGCTCCAGAGTTCTTGACTGTACAATCTGATCTGCAGGTCTTGGCAATGACTCAGTCTTCTTAGGAAGTGGTTCCTGGAGGTTTCTATTTTCAGTGCTTCCTCTGAATATTTTGATTACTCCGCCTATCCAGGGGTCCCTCTTGGACTGAAGAGTTTCACATGAGGTCATCACTGACTCAGGCTCTACTCCTTGCTGTTTTGCAGTTTCTAGCTACCCAAGATACTGCAAAGATGTTGGGGCACTGTGTGTGTTCTCCCCAGGAGCGGCGCCAGGGTTTTTGCCACCCTAGGCGCAGGGCCAGCTCCTGGGTTTTGGCCGCCCCAAGCAGCCAAAAAAAAAAAAAAAAAAAAAAAAAGCTGTGATTGCGATCTGCGGCGGCAATTCGGTGGGAGGTCCTTCGCTCCGAGCGGGAGTGAGGGACCATCCACCAAATTGCCACCGAATAGCTGGACGTGCCGCCCCTCTCCGGAGCGGCCACCCCAAGCACCTGCTTGCCAGGCTGGTGCCTGGAGCTGGCCCTGCCTAGGCGGCAGCGCTCCTCCTCTGAGCATTCGGCAGCGGGGGTCCTTCCACTCCGCGTCTTCGAGACACTTCAGCGGCGGGTCCCAGAGCGAGTGAAGGATCCGCCACCGAATTTCCGCCGAAGACCTGGAGTGGAAGGATGCCCCACTGCAGAATTTCCGCCTAGGGCAGCAAAATGCCGCCCCCCAAATCCTGCCGCCCTAGGTTCTCCCTCATTTAGTGAAGAGATGTGTCCAATGTGCTAGGCCTAGTGCTGTGGCAGAGCTTCACTTGGAGATAGATTATGGCTACATGTGGCCTGGAGTGATCAAAGTCAAAGCTGTTTGTGTATTTCTTTGGAGAAAGGATTTACCTCATTCCCATCGCCACTTCCATTTCTCTGACATGTGTGGGGCCTGCTAGAGCACAGACCTAGGATTCTGTCTTCATCAATCACTGCTTCTGATCACTTCCACTGCAAAGCGTCTAGGCTGGCGGAATGCTGTAAAGCCGCTTCATCTCTCCTCGCAGATCTGTCCTCTTCAGCATCAACTGAGGACACATAAAATATCTTCTTCTGCATGATTTGTTCTGGAAAATACCTGCCTGCTTGTTCGGATGCAGTCCACGAAAGCTTATGCTCTAATAAATTTGTTAGTCTCTAAGGTGCCACAAGTACTCCTGTTCTTTTTGTGGATACAGACTAACACGGCTGCTACTCTGAAACCTGCCTGCTTGGTCAGCTCCGGTGCTGCAGGGATGAGGGCCATAAATACCTAGCTAGACAGACAGGCATGTTGAGTTCTGTGCCTACTGACTGGGCCTCTCTCTCTTTCGTAATCAGTTCAGTCCTTGTGGTACTTTATCAGATATTATTCTCAGTTAGATTTTTTTTAGTCTAATACTATTCTAATCTTCATTCACTACAGAAGCTGTATGCTTCAGCACATCAGCACACTGGGGGTGCTGCAGTAGTTTAATATGAGGAAAAGGAGCCCATTTTACTGATCACTCACTACAGAGCAGGAATTAAATATATTATAAATATTTCTTCATACAGAAAATGGATATGGGTCTTAGTCTCCTCCCCCCACTCCGCGCTTTTTAAAAACACATTGCAGCACCCAGAGGTGCTGCCAGCACCCCTGACTTGAAGTGGTTTCCATCATATACAGGGTTTACAGTTTTGTTCAATGGCTCTCACCACCCCCACTATACAAATTTTTCCAACACACCATTTTGCATGGCACCAAAAAAATGCTCTAGAGCTCTCTGGCTAAAATACCCTGTGCAGCCACCTCTTCTACAGCGGCAGTTAAGCAAGAACTGGCTTCCCTGAAATCTCCCTGACCCACTGATTTAGCCAAGTGTTTCCCTTAACAAATCCCTCTATAGCTTTCAGCCTTTTTCCCATAAGTGATACCAAATTAACTGACTTGTAGTTTCCTGTGGGTCCATAGGCCTTTTGTTGTATTATTAGGCACACTTTGGGGTCTGCAAGGATGAGCGTGCTGCATTTATAGAGATGCCGGCTGAAGTTCATTTCAAGTCCCTGTTTCCTTTAGCATTCTTGACACATGCTGTCAGTTGCATGTCAAAATGTTACATTGACAAAGACATGATAAGAGGCTCCAAGTCCCTCGGTATAGCCACATCTCACTTCATAATTAATCCAGCATCCTACAAAATCTACAAATGCTATGCTCATTTTTTTTTTTTACTTTGCAAATTTAGGCCAAGTTCTTTAAAGAATTTATTTTTGAAGTATGCAGCCAAAGAACTTTTAGGTGCTTAATTGTACATGCAAATAAAATTTTGATACGAGTAATTTAAATGCCCACTGCAGTTGCCAATCTGACTGTGTGTCCCAATCCACGACTGAGCAACCCAGTACAGACCAATACATGAAAATATTAAATTACAAAAAACACTGACAATATTTTGAGCTCACAATTGCTTTCAGATGTTCCCTCTGTCATAATATTGGATCCACTGAACTTCTTTATAGAGCACACATTTCCTAGAGAAAGCAGCAACAAACTGCAAACAAAACTAACAGGTTTTCTGCAGCAGTTTCAGCTCCATTCTTGTCTCTGTTCATTTCAAGTCCCTGTTTCCTTTAGCATTCTGTTACCAGAAACCACGCCCTTTCTGGAACTTTCAATATAGCCCAGAGACCTCTAATGGCTGAATACCATGGTTGCAACTTAAGGCTTGTCTATACTGCTTTGCAGTTTGGAGTACAGGGATGAGACCAGCAGAGCAGACTAACGTGCTGCGTGGTAACAAATCTGTTAGTTCGCATCCACAGCATCCACACGGGGGAGTTACAGTGCAGCCCTCTGGTGCACACTGCTGTTTTCAGTCCCACAGTCTGAACTGTGGGGCAGTGTAGACGTAGCATTAAAGTCCTCACACTCTCCAATTCACAGGCACTCCCCTTCCCATTTGTACCCTCATTTGCACTTTGTTATACACAGCTCCTTTTCCCCTTCCTTCAGATAAAGGCCTCAGCAACCGAAAAGGAAACTAGCAACAGGCAAAGCCTATTTCACTGAATTTGAGCTCAAACTGCTAACTAATGTATTATTATTTATACTCACTAGAGTAGCACCAAGGAGCCCTAGTCATGGAGAAGGACTCCATTGTACCGGACTATAAGGTGGACAGAAAGCTGGCTATATTGTCGGGCTCAACGGGTAGTGATCAACGGCTCGATGTCTAGTTGGCAGTCGGTATCCAGCAGAGTGACCCAGGGGTTGGTTCTGGGGCTGGTTTTGTTCAACATCTTTATTAATGATCTGGATGATGGGATTAATTGCACTCTCAGCAAGTTCACAGATAACACTAAGCCGGGGGGAGAGATAGATACGCTGGAGGGTAGGGATAGGGTCCAGAGTGACCTAAACAAATTGGAGGATTGGGCCAAAAGAAATCTGATGAGGTTCAACAGGGACAAGTGCAGAGTCCTGCACTTAGGAAGGAAGAATCCCAGGCACCGCTACAGGCTTGGGACCGACTGGCTAAGCAGCAGTTCTGCAAAAAAGAACCTGGGGATTACAGTGGATGAGAAGCTGGATATAAGTCAGTAGTGTGCCCTTGTTGCCAAGAAGGCCAACGGAATATTGGGCTGTATTATAGGAGCATTGCCAGCAGATCGAGGGAAGTGATTATTCCCCTCTATTTGCACTGGCGAAGCCACATCTGGCATATTGCATCCAGTTTTGGTCCCCCTCTACAGAAGGGATGCGGACAAATTGGAGAGAGTCCAGCGGAGGGCAATGGAAATTATTAGGGGGCTGGGGCACATGACTTACGAGGAGAGGCTGAGGGAACTGGGGTTATTTAGTCTGCACAAGAGAAGACTGAGGGGGATTTGATAGCAGCCTTCAACTACCTGAAGGGGGGTTCCAAAGAGGATGGAGCTCGGCTGTTCTCAGTGGTGGCAGATGACAGAACAAGAAGCAATGGTCTCAAGTTGCAGTGGGGGAAGTCTAGGTTGGATATTAGGAAACACTATGTCACTAGGAGGGCGGTGAAGCACTGGAATGGGTTACTTAGGGAGGTGGTGGAATCTCCATCCTTAGAGGTTTTTAAGGCCCGGCTTGACAAAGCCCTGGCTGGGATGATTTAGTTGGTGTTGGTCCTGCTTTGAGCAGGGGGTTGGACTAGATGACCTCCTGAGGTCTCTTCCAACCCTAATCTTCTATGATTCTATGATGCTGTAGGAACATAGAACAAGACGGCGGTATCTGCCCCCAAAAGCTTATAAGTAGGGCCCTACCAAATTCAGTGTCTGGGAATTTTTGAAATTCCACTTCCTGTTTGCTTGGTATGGATAGCTCACAGTGCATCTTCCCATCTGACCATGGTGGCTCCATGCAGCAAATGCTCTCCCGCTTGGAGCACACCTGAGTTGTTGGATCTGCTGGCATAGTGGGGAGAGGAGGCTGTGAAGTCCCAGCTCCGCTTCAGCCATAGGAACTTTGATACATACAGTCAGATTTCTCATGGCATGTTGGGCAAGGGCTATGAACAGGACATGCAGTAGTGCCGTGTGAAGATAAAGGAGCTGAGGCAGCATACCAGAAGGTAAGGGAGTCAAACTGTCATTCTGGTGCTGCTCTGAAGACCTCTTGCTTTATAAGGAGCTGGACACCATCATCAGTGGTGACCCCACCTCCACCACCAAGAGTCCTGTGGATACTTCGGTGGGGCTGGAGACAGTGGACAGCAGACTCAACCCTGAGGACGAAGTTGTGGACAAGGAGGTCAAATTGGAAGACAAGATAGGACAGGCAACAGGGTCGTCTGGTACCGTGGTGAGCCAGGACCTCTTCTCAACACAAGAGGGTTCGAGCCAGTCCAGCAGTCTGTCTATGGTGCACATGTTGCAGGAGAGGGGAGCTCTGGTAAGTGATCTTTTTGAGTTGATACTGCTCAGTTATATGAGGTAGAACTGTCCTTTGCTTTGTTATATGCTAGAAGTGGGTGAAGGGACAGAAATGTACAAGACTAGCTGTGTTTGTGTCTGCTTCACATTCCCCTGTGCAGCTACACAGTGAGGCGGAACAGTATGTTAATACACACCAAGATTTCATGGGAATCCTTCAGAGAGATCTCTAGGAAACCTTCCTGGAGGTACTCACCAATCCTCTGCCAAAGGTTCCTTGAGACTTTCTTTAATTAAGGCAAGAGAGTTCACGGTTATAAATGAAACTGAAATGGGGATGGAGGCTACAATGGGGAAAGCTGCCCACAATTCCTGTTTGCAATGAGCCAGTAGAAAGAGAGCCAAATTCAGAGTTGATGTGAGCGGCTACAATTCCACTGAAGAAAAAGTCGCTGCAGCTACTTACTCCAAAATCTGAGTGGCTCATCGATTTCACATACACACAAGCACACTCCAACCACAGAGCATGTTCTGAGGACACTAGCATTGCTATGAAATAAAATAGAGCAAGACCATTCTGGGTACTACTATACAAATAAACATACCCAGCATCCCACTTGGCTTCAGGCTTCCCGCCAGGTATAATCACCGTTTCTTAATAACCAAAACATTTTAGGGTGTTTGAGAACTCAAATGAACTGGGGTTGGGATACAAGCAAAATGTGCCCATTCTTCAAAAAGATTATATATCCCGCATGAGGATCGGAAGAACACCATTCTACTAAAATATGCCTTGTCTGTGTGCCTTCACTGGCTTATGCAGTAAAACAAATTCATTCCAATGATTAAGGCATACAGTACATATTGAACATACAACCCAAGCCTTAGCCAAATGATGCGTCACTGAAGGTACATTGTCTGCACGTGGATAGTAAATGGGCACCAAATGCTACCCAGAGCTTTCAGGGTTATTGTGGATAATATAGAGCTATTTTCCTCCTTTTGCACTAAAATGGTTGAATGGAATATTTGTTTTCTTTCTAAAAATGTTAAAAATCATTACCAAAGATTGGATATTACATTTCCAGTGCTTAAAAGCCCCTATTTTCTTCTTAACGTGAAAAGAACTTTGAATGTATCCCATTTGCTGCTGTGCAAATGCATTTGACAGTTCGTCTAAATGCCAGCACAATTGCTTTAGCAGAGTTAATAAAGGTAATCTGAACAGCCTTATTTTTGTCCCTAATGTTCACCCCCAAAAGGAAATGTGTTTCTTACTAATAATAGTGTGTGTGACAGAAAATACTGAGTACATGTATCTGTTCCCATTCACTTGCCAAAAATGGATAATTCACATCAGAGCTTTTAAAAAAACAACAAAAATAACAAACAAATTAACTTCTTCCCTGCCAGAAGCAACTCCTACAAATGTGTAGTTTGAATCTAAACTCTGATAGCCACTAGGGAGTAAGTTAAACAGAGGGAATATAGAGCTCCTGTTTGTATTCCCTTAGGAGCACATAAGAAACTATGTTGTCTGTCACATTCTCTGTCAAGCCAACCATACACCATACCTTGCCAGCATACACCATACCTACGGAAGAAACAGCTTATGGGCTCAGGACTGAATTTCTATCTATACAGACATCCATCCTTTTAAGCACTTTCTATAGAGCCCATCATGATACTGAGAACCTCAAGCATTCAAAAATCATGTCAGACCCCAAAATCATGAGATTTTAAGCCAATCATGACATTTAAAAAAAATAGATGCTGGGTTCTTCTTTTTGGCTTTCTGATTTCTGAGCCTTTAGAATACACTCGGGTCACATTTTCAAGCTTTTCTCTGCAACTGTGAGGACTAGAAACTCACTTAAAAAAAACAGTTCTCATGCAACTCTCCTGTTTCCAGTAGCTGGAACTTTAAGAAAAAACATCAAATATTTAGAGCTTTGATAAAATTGTGATAAAACTGCCATTACACTAGCATCTAAGCATTAGGTCAGGGACCAGTTTAGCAAGTTACTGGAAATGAGTGCCATGGCTAATTCAAGGGAGTGAAAGAGCCACAGTGAGGTGTATCAGGACACACAAACATGACCCTCAGTAATAATTAAGTTTTTATCACATTAGCATCCAACTCTTATGGGAAAGTCCTATACTAAGAATTTAACAGAGAATGAGTAACCTGTTTAGAGAAATTTAAACCATCTATAGAATTCCATAGCAGAAAGAATTCTCAATTAATTCTTATAGGTTGGTTTTAAAACACACATTTCTCACTTCTCACATTTAGGAGATAGCTCTTCCTAGCAATGTGTTTCTATAAGGAATACTCAAAAAGAATATAGAGTTTAATAGAGAACGATATCCCTGCTGTAAGATTTTAAAACCAACCTATGGAATTAATTGAGAATTCTTTCTGCTATAGAATTCTATAACCATAATCTCAGGAAAGACACCACAGTGTTATGATTGGATCCAAATGCTAGATCCTATGTGCTTTTAAGCCCCTTGGATCTGGGTAATGGCTCATCATTGTTCCTAACTCTGGGTCATTCAGGCACACTCCCAGATGCATTACTTGTGACTGATGCTCTTCTTAGGTAGTGGGACCCTTCGTTCCTGCTGCCTGGACCCCAGAACCAATGCCACAGCTCTTACAAGCACACAGTTGCTTAGATGTTCCCCCAGAATCCACCTGGCTGTGGGAGTTCTGGTTTCCTAATTAAAGCCTTGAGGGGCAATGTGACAGTAAAGCAAGGAATCCAGATTTTGCAGAAGAATCTCTCTAACAACTTCAATTTTAGTCTTAAAAAGCATAACATCTGTGGTGTAAGAACCTGTAGGGCTAGCATTTGGGCCCAGGAGGGTTCTGTGCTGCTGCCACATTGCCTCTGGGGGCTTAGGGTTGGCTCCTGTGGGAGGACCCTGCGAATCTGTGCTTGGCAGGAAGTACTGCCTAGCAGGACCTGAATGGCGGCCCTTTGCAGCCCACTGATTGGCTGGTACCAGTACTTAAACCAGGAAGATGTCTAAGCAACAATGCAGACTGCCTACCTATCTGTACTCCAGACCCTACTCACAATAGACCCTAGACTCCAGCTTCCGATCCTGGTTTGTTCTTGGCTTTGTTCTTCAATTGCTGTCTGCAACCTGGCGGTTGATCCTGATTCCCTGGTAATTCCCTTCCTGCCTGCCTCTCTGTTCGACCTCTGGCCTGTCTCAGATTCTGACCTCCTGGTAACCTGACCCTGTCTACTGATACCTGAACCTTAGTCTGCCTTCTGGCCTATCTTGGACACTGAGCCATAAATTGCAGGTTTCTATTAGCAGGGAGCTGAACCAAAATCCCAGTTATTTGGGAGATTTCAGATCTAGACTTGACCCTTTGTGGCTCAACCCCATCTGTGGCCCATGTGCTGACGTTGCTAAGGAGTCTAATGATTTTCAGCTCTCTGTGTAAGGATGCAGAGTTCAGAGATACCTTCTTTCAAACTCAGAGTTTGAAATAGATTTCCCCCATCCCCACACTAGAAACAAAATTAAAACTCTATCTGACTTTTTCAAATGCTGGGGTTTTTAGCTTCTCTTTTTAATTTATCACCTTTTCAAAGACACACTGGCCATTTTTAGTTTCTTTTGAAGGCACATGTGCTGTAACAAGTGAATGACAAGGATCAATGGACAGAGTGCTGGTTTAAACCCAAATAGCTCCCACACAATCTAGGCCCCAGCATGACAACTTGCTATGTGTCATGTCTCTCTGTTTCAGGGAGCAAAATTTTTCTTAAATCAGCATAACATAGTTGTGATGTTGCACTCCATATGATTTTATGAAAATATGCTAATGAGTGTGAATATAATATAACTGGAATATGCTTCATGCAAAAGGTCTCTTGTAAGGTATCATTACAAAGCTTATAATCTACTGAGTCTGGTCATCCCATTTGTATAAATGTATGATTCTTGTATCTAGAAATATGAAATATAACTCTGAGGTCCTATTGTAATTATGAAAGTGTGGGCCATGAACGGTGGTTTGGAATCTTGATGGCTCCCATCAACTGGGACAAATTGGTTGTAAATGGCTCTGTTTACTTGCAAGCCTTCCTGTGAGTCAGGCCAGGAAGAATGAAGGCTTGGGGGTCCCACAGGACATGTGACCACGTCATCTGGTACTGGAATCCATATAAACCTGGTGATTTTCCATTTAGAAGGGAGGTGGGGACCCAGAGAGACAAAAGATTCCCACCTTGTGCCAAAGCTGTATAGGAGCGTGGAACAGAACAAAGGAGGTTCCAGTCATGAGAAATCCCCTAGTTATCACCTAAGCTGGAGCCAACAAGAATTGTACCAGGGGAAAGGATTGGGCCCAGACTAGGAAGGAGTCCAGTCTGTGAAAGAAGCTAATTGGAGTATCTCTGAGGGTGAGATTTTATCTGTAATCAGTTTCTTAATGTATTAGGCTTAGACTTGCGTGTTTTGTTTTATTTTGCTTGGTACCTGAATTTGTTCTGTCTGTTATTACTTGGAACCACTTAAATCCTATTTTTTATACTTAATAAAATCACTTTTAATATAATAAATGTAATATATGGAGATATACCTATCTCATAGAGCTGGAAGGGACCCTGAAAGGTCATTGAGTCCAGCCCCCTGCCTTCACTAGCAGGACCAAGTACTGATTTTGCCCCAGATCCCTAAGTGGCCCCCTCAAGGATTGAACTCACAACCCTGGGTTTAGCAGGCCAATGCTCAAACCACTGAGCTATCCCTCCCCCCCCCATTTTTTTTTTTTTGCTTATTAATTAACCCAGAGTAAGTAGGTAATACCTGGGGGAGCAAACAGCTGTGCATATCTCTCTATCAGTGTTATAGAGGGCGGACAATTTATGAGTTTACCCTGTATAAGCTTTATACAGAGTAAAATGGATTTATTTGGGGTTTGGATCCCATTGGGTGTCTGGGTGTCTGAAAACAGCACTTACTAAGCTGTTTTCAGTTAAGCCTGCAGCTTTGGGGTGCGTGCTTCAGACCCTGGGTCTGTGTTGGAGCAGACTGGCATACGTGGCTCAGAAAGGCAGGGTTCTGGAGGCCCAAACTGGCAGAGAAAACAGGCTCAGAGGTAGTCTCAGCACATCAGGTGATAGTCCCAAGGGGGTCTCTGTGATTGAACCCGTCACAATAATCTCCTACTTCCTCCTTCCATGTTGGTAAGTGAGCCCTTTTCACACAGTGCCTATTTCTGACTCTCATATAAATCAGCTCCAAAGCTTGGGATATGCCAAAATGGGTTATTCATATTCTGCTACACTCTTTTATGCAGTTCTGCTCTCATAAAATGTAACATGTGTCTGATGAGCTTATTTACATTCCAAATGCATGGCTGATAGAGATAGAGAGTAGGCAACATATAAAGTCAATAGCACCTGTCACAAATGTTGGTGTGGGTGGTCAGGCCTAGTTGTTGGAGGAGGAGTCGGCAGCCAGGAATAGAACTGGGAGTCAGAGCCAGAAACCTGGAGTCACAACCAAGTGTCAGGAAGTAAGCAGGGGGGTGGACTGGATCACGGTAGGAGCAAGGCTAGTAACAAGGCAGGCACAGGAGTGACTGCAGCTGTAGGTGTAAGAACTAGGGGCTCATCCATTTTGGATCTGGTTTAATCAACAGGGATGAATTAGTTGTGAATGTGAAGGTGGTCGGGAACTTGGGAGGAAGTGATCATAAACTGATAGAATTCAAGATCCTATGGAAAGAAGGACATGAGAACAGCAAAACAAGGACACTGGATTTCAGAAAGGCAGATTTCAATCGCTCAGAGAACTAGTAGGCAAGGTCTCATGGAAAGTCCAATTAGGAAGAAAAGGAGTCAAAGGGGGCTGGCAGTTCCTAAAAGATGCAATACTAAAGACTCAACACTGAGGTATTCCAACACGGAGGAAAGACAAGAAGTGCCACAGGAGGCTAATATGGCTGCACAAGGCATTTTTTAGTCATCTAAAACCCAAAAGGGATACATACAGGAAATGGAAGGAGGGGCATGTCACCAAGGAAGTATACATGGGATAGCATGAGTGTGTAGGGACAAAATCAGGAAAGCCAAGGCAAAGAATGAGTTACAACTGGCAAGAAATGTTAGAGACAACAAGAAGGGGTACTTCAAACATGTCAGACAAAAAAGAAAGATCAAGGACGGTGTGAGTTGGCTGCTCAGTGGAGAAGATGAGCTGATAACAGAAGATGATAGGAAAGCAGAGCTGCTCAATGCCTACTTTGCTTCAGTCGTCTCACAAAAAATAACATGTGACTGGATGACTAGAGAAGTGGGGAAGGGATGTAGATCCATATAAGTAAAGAACATGTCAGAGATCTTTTAACCAATTTGAATTAATTCAAATCAGCGATGCTGGATGCTATTCACCTGAGGGTACTGAAGGAATTAGCTGAGGAAATTTCAGAGCCACTGGTAACAATATTTACAAACTCATAGATGACAGGAGAGGTCCTGGGAGACTGGAGAAGGGCTAACGTAGTGCCCATCTTTAACAAGGCAAAAAAGAAGGAGCTGGGGAACTATAAACCAGTCAGCCTGACTTCTATACCTGGGAAGCTACTAAAGCAATGCATAAAACATTCAATGTGTAAATACCTGGAGGATGACTGGGTATTCAATAGCAGCCAGCATGGATTTACCCATAACAAATCATGCCAAACCAGCTTGGTTTCGTTCTTTGACAGGGTAACTGATTTGGTGGATGGGGGAATGCAGTGGATATAATATTCCTGGACTTCAGCAAAGCTTTTGACACAGTTGCACATGAGATTCTGATAAGCAAGCTGGAGAAATGTGGACTTGTGGAACTACCATTAAGTGGATACATAATTGGTTAAACAACTGCAAACAAAGACTATTACTGGAATAATGTTGGACTGGAGGGAGGTCTCAAGTGGGGTTCCACAGGGATCTGTTCTGGGTCCTGTGTTGTTTAACATCTTTATTAATTACCTGAATGTAGGTATAGAGCTCATACTGATCAAGTTTGCAGATGACACAAAGCTGGGGGGAGGCGGTGCCAATACTTTGGAGGATAGAGCTAAAATGCTGAGGGATCTTGATAAATTGGAGTCTGGAATCCAACGTACGCTAGCTGCAGGGCAAGCAGGATACAGTCAGGCGAGACAGGCAGTTTCCTGCTGTTGCTGGCAGGCAGGTTGTAGGAGGAAAGGATTGTCCCCTCCTGAGG
This sequence comes from Trachemys scripta elegans, assembly GCF_013100865.1. Lineage (NCBI taxonomy): Eukaryota > Metazoa > Chordata > Testudines > Emydidae > Trachemys > Trachemys scripta. The sequence continues at coordinate 137,397,672 of NC_048300.1, read as the reverse complement.
CTTTTAAACAGGATGAGGGGAAAGACAGGTTCCAGGTTCCTAAGCCTGGAAGTGATGCAGTCAGGCCAGGTGCAGGGCCAAGTGCTGCACTGGCCAGCTGTAGGCAGACCTTCTCTCTCCTCCACTCCCCGGCTGGTCTCTGCCACGCGGAGAAGAACAGGGCTAATTATAACCTTCCCAGGCATCCAGGGATCTTCATGTGGTCAGACTATTTCCTGTGCTGTCTGGCTGTCTCCTGACATCTCATTAGCTGCTGGTGACTGCTGTCATGTCCCCTCCTCTCACTGGTTGAGGGAACAGGCTCACCAGGATGATGGGATCATGACCTCCCCCTTCTGTTCAGCTACTTGGGGAAGTCAACAGTGCAGGACTCTGTGTTTCTACCCCACTGGGGGCCCAAAACATGTGTCTCTTCTCTTGGGGCACTGCCACCTTGCAAAGGGGGTGGAGCCTACACTGAAAAAAATTTAAAGCAAAATTATGACTTTACCCCTTTTTTGCAATGACAAATACCTAATTCATAATTGATTTTTCTCACCATAAAGTCAGTTAGCTGCTCTGTCAGAAGCCTTTGGTGCTTACAGATAATCCAGAATGTTTTTTAATATTTTATGTTGCTTTCTTCTATCCATGGCTAGCTAGGCAATGGTGTCACATCCAACCGGCGTGGGCTGAGCCCGAGCAGACACAGGGATAGCCTCAGCTCTCTACATGACCAGGACCTGCTACAACAATAGAATGGTCATCAGCAAAAATGGAGACTAGAGCTCACTGGGAATTTTTCTGTTGAAAAATGCCATTTCTGCATAATTGAAACTTGCCATTTTTCCAGTCAAATTCCATTTTCCATTGGGAAAATTACAATGACATATTTTGTTTCAGGTAAGCTGGACCTAAATCAGAATATTTTATTTCATTGAACTGACCCAAAATATTTCATTCTGAATCAGTAAAACCTTAAACTGTATTTCCCTGTCTGCACATTGCCTAACACGAGTTGTAGTTCAGACCTCCTCGGAACGCTGCATTCATTCTGTGACATGTAATGTGGATTTCCCTTTGACCAAGCTCTGCATGGTGCACTGTAGGAGATGCAGTCCAGTCAGGGAACCTGGCCTATACGGGAGAACTCCTGATCTACAGCTCCCATGAGGCAATCTGCCACCGTGGGAAAATGCAGTTTAATGTTCGAAATGAAGCATTTTGAATCAGTTTAACAAACTGAAATGAAACATTTTGATTTCAGGAATGGTAAAATGTTTCTTTTTAATTGAAAATGTCAAAATGACAAATTGCTCACCTCTATCTCATAGAAGCAGAAGTCGAAGTCAAAACAGCCTGGTTTCTGCTTAGCTTGCACTGGCTTTTATGCAAAAGGAAACTAACACCCCAAAACACACACACACACACACACAGCACAGCCTGTTGAAAACTAGCCAAGTGGCAACCTCATGATGATGATCACAACATGCTATGAACAATCCCAGTAGGGTAGGTATTTCACAGAGGCCTGGAGTGCAGCATCAGCAGCTAGCTCGGTCTACTACAATTACTCTTACACAAAGGAGACTTAGGGTATTGTACAGTAACTTCCCAAACATCACAGTATTGCTATTGTAAAATAGTTGTATGGACCATCACTGTAAAAATACTGTCACACGTTTTTGCAAGGGTCATTACTTACCCCTTTTCCCCACCGTTACACTTTTTTTTTTAAAAAATGACAGCCCTCAAGATTATTTCCTCTGTGTCTAATGCAAGAGAAGTCAGTGAGAATTTATCAAAACTGTAATTTCCAGTATTATGTTAATTAAATGTTAATCTTCCTGTGAATTATTAAATATGCTACAGCCAAAATACCAATAGATGACGCTTAACGTGATATAAAATTCCCAATATTCAGATCTAAGATATTGAAGTTCAGAACCTTGATTTATAGAGAAAGCCGTTAAGGTTTGCCAGAAAATTCCCCTTAGAATAACGTGACAGAATCTTAAGGATGCTGCTATTTTCAGCAGATACCAACGTTCTTCCCCTGTGTTCCACAGCAAGTGATGTGCTGCCTGTGTTTTAACAAGGGCCACCCAAAAATCCCCCCTCCCTTAAACTTGTGATAATGCCCACGACCCAAGCCCACATGTATTTGCAGAGAGGTGGGTGGAAGGGACTAAGGAATCTTTAATTTGTTTTCCTTTCCTATTTAGACAAAAATATTTGTTCGTAATCATGACAAATGAAAGAGGCAACAACTTATGTTGACAATGTTTAAATTTTGCTCCTGAAAAATACACCAAGTGGATTGATACTGTAGTACAGTGCTCTGTTTATAGCACTCAAAATGAGTGAGGGTTTAAAGAGCTTGAGGCAGTGCTAAGGAATAATTTCCCCTAGGGATATCTTTTGAAAATTCCTACCACCTCTCTCAGTCCATTTCAAAGGCAAAAGAAAATAATAAAGCTACTCAGAAGTATTTTTATGAGCCCCAGGGATGAGTCATATCTGGCAGGGATGATATAACAGGATGCGGAGAGGGGCTGACTCCAACAGAGGCAGGAAAATCGCCCCCAACCCTCCTTTCAGTTTGGTGGCTGAATCTGAACAAGTGCCCTCCCCCTCTAGCGTCTCTTCCAACATATGACTGAGAGACAGCATCCTCCTTTCTTCCATGTGGTGCAGTGAGACACATGGCCAAGCTTACTGATATAAGGCACTCCGTGTATAAAAATAACATTGTCAAGAATTTCCAGCCACCTTGACAAGAGTCTGAGGGGCCATTTCCTTTACTTACAGAAAAAAGCAGCTCATCAGATAACTGCCCTAACTTTTCCTTAGCGAGACAAGGTGGGTGAGGTAATGTCTTTTATTGGACCAACTTCTGATGGTGAGAGAGACAAGCTTTCAAGCTACGCAAAGCTCTTCTTCAGGTCAGTGGCCTTTCCGTGTTGGTAGTGAGAGCTTGGTAACAAATAAAGATAACGCCATCTCTAATCTCGCAAGTACCTTTCAATCCACTTACAGGTGGGAAAGTAAGTTTCCCCTCTATCTCGGTGGCAGATGTTATAAGCTCAGAATTACGCTTTCAGAGGTGTAGGTCATTTCACTGATCTCTTTGGGCTAAAGTCTGTAATTACTTGAGTTTTGGTAGTCGAGAGATCTGAGAACAAACTGTATTTCTTACATTCATGTATTCATTTCCTAACTATTTTAATGGATGCCTTCAGCTGTTCTAAAGCTAAAAGGGAGAGAGACGGTGCCTGTAGATTAGGAGAGCTTTTACATTTTCTAAGCCAATTTGCAACTTGCCTAGCATTAAAAAGAGGACGACGAGTCCAGTGCTACAAAGAGTCTGATGGCAGCAGACGAACTCTAAGTAGAACTGACAGGACTGGGAATAAAGTGTGATGTCTTCACTGGCACACACAGAATTTTCAAATGATGCTATTAAATCTTTTCGTCTAGAAATATTCCATAATTATTGTCTGGTAATATAATTTTTAATATAGATTTCTGACAGACCCCTGAGAACATACCCATGCTAATTTTTCAATCAACAGGTAAGAGGAAAAGTGACATAGTCCCCAATTCTAGTTCTGTGTTAATGGGTCCCAATTGACTAAATCCCATGTGACTGAAAATTTAGATCTACATGCATCAGACACACAGCCAGTGGGAATAGAGTGATGATGCTCCACTCCCAAACCAGCATAAGAAAACACTGGTAAAAAAATTCATTTAGGAACTAACACAATGTTTAATGTGTGAACAGGGAACCTCAGGGCCTTACACTATATACTTTTCAGACCAATTGCCACCCACTTGCCTGAGGGTTCTCTCTCCATCACAGGAAGTGTTATTTCACCCAGGCCCTGACCATGTAAAGGCTTACCCGTATCCTTAACTTTGTGCTTGTGAAAAGTCCTATGAAATATTGGTGTAAATCTTTGCAGAATTGGGGCCTTAGATTGCCCAGGCTCCCCAGGGTAGAAACTGTGCCTTTGCTGATCAGTAAAGCACCACACATAACTATAAATGCCACATGAATAAATAATAAAGCAAAGTGAGACATTAATAAAATATAATAATGGTCTTAAGCCTCAAGTATGGAATACTTACAACTCCCTCAGGTCCTGGCAGGGTCAATTTAGCTCTTGATCCTGGAAGCTAGCTAGATTAAGTTCCATGCAGTTTACCACATGTTGGTGTTTCAGATTAGAACTTTAAAAAACAAGGTTCGTTCTACTGTTCATGGACATTATAGCTCTCATGGCATATTTTATAAAAGTAGGGGGTTGCCTTGATGCCCTTGGCCAAAATTTTTCCTTCTTCTACTGCTGTGCCATGAGCAGTAATTTCTTCCTATGCTCCACTCCAGAGGGAGCTGCATTTCAGTGGTATATGTTTGAAGTTTGTCTATTGTTTGTGCACTACTTTGGGATCACTCAGAATGGAGGCACTATATAAATGTAAAATCTCATTACTGTACCACAATGAATCAGGAGAACTCAAATCTCTAGCATTTTTACTGTGTGCATGAAATATTTCCCTGGATGTTAAAAATAGCCTCTTCTGAATGCAGAATCCTCACCCTTCTCCATGAGATATGAAGAAAATGGAAGCAAGCTCTGATGTCTAATACTTGCAACTTTGCAGCAGCTCTGAAAAGTTTATTTTGCACTCATCTGAAAAATGACTGACTGGTTCATAGTAAACAGCATTCAATAATAAAAAGAAATGCTTAAATTAAAAAATGATACCACCTCATCTCTTGACAGGAAGCTTATTAGAGGTTTTATTCACTCATAGCATACAAATGTGAGAACTGGAGGGAACAGAGGCTGAGGACCAAGAATATTTTATTCATTTTAACCAGACATCTCCCAGTGTGATGAATATAATACCCTGCCTGTGAAAAACTCCACAGGGACAACATGTAAGAGCTATCAAAAGTGAAGCAGAATTGACCCTGCTCTGTGGCACACTTAGGACTTAATAGGAACAGCTGGTCAGTGAAGTGTTTGCTAGAAATTTAACAAGCCTCAAACAGTGAGAGGTATTTGCCAGTAAATCAAAGGGGAGCACCTAGCTAAATGAGGTTTAATTTAAATTCACATATAGGGCTGACAGATGAGAGCTTCATTGCTCTTTCACATTGCATTAGCAAAGCAGGCCTATGCCCAGATCAGTGTCAGCTCCAGGAAGATCTTTCTGAGTGACAGCACAGGCGTCTAGGGTTAAGCACACATATACTGTATGAACACACGCAGCAAATGGAGATGCGGGGTGAGAGAGGGAGAGAGGCGAGACAGAGCTCAGGGACAATCTCTTCCTAACCGTACATTTCCAATCCGTATGAAAATGATGAAACTCATCATGGGCATGAACATTTTCAAATCTGCTATGTCCCATTACTGCAAATGACTTGGCCATATTTTCTATTGAAAGTGTAAACAACTATGACAGGAAATGCTATTTGGTACATGTCAATATCACTGATTGGTGCTGCAGTGGCTATCAAGGACACTGAGGGGCATGTCCAATGTTGCTATTTTTTTTGCCTGAAGAACTAGAAAAAATATTTTATAAAACTCAGGATGAGACGTCTAAAAAAAATTTGTGATTAAAAAAATTCAGCTTTGCTCATACAGCTATACTCACAGTACCCTTAGACTGTGCAAGCACTGTAAGGAACAGAATACTATAAATAGAAATATCAGGACTATACGGCAAAAGGAAAATCTGCAAAGTTTCATAACTACAGGTTTCAGGGAGGTGGAGAATACAGCATTTGACAAAGTTGCTGGATATTGCACCAGCCATGAATCCATTGTTGCTGCTTCGCAGCGTAGTTTCAGCAAGACAGCATTGGTATAACATGGTTTCAAGATATTCTCAGGCAAATCAGGTATATGATAGCCCAGAGGAACAGGAAACTCTCAAATCATCAGAGGCACTGAACAGCAAGTAAAGGTATAGCATGCACTTTCATCTCAGGATGTGAATGTGTGATAATTGCACCGGTGAGTCATTCTGCTGTTCCATGAATTATGCCAATTTATTTGTAGACACAGTCAGCTATAGTATCCATTTGGTTTCATAGAGAAATCTTTTGGTCAGATGTTTGTAGAAATCTGTGCTTGTAAACAGGCATTTGTTAAGGAAGCTAGTTCTCCACAGACTTTGTGCTCCTCCAGAGGTCAGTTCAAGTCTTGCTACTGATAGATTTATATTTCATATTTGACAGTAGGTGACGTTTGACTACAGACTGCACTGGCACTTTCTTCTATAATATATAGCGGGGGGGGGGCGAGAATTAAATTTGCTGCTCATGTGAACAAAGTTGCTACCTTTGCAAAAGGCCTCAGAGTGCAATCAATGGAAATAATCTCTTTTCAGGCCATCGGGGTAACACCGTCAGGCAGCCAAAATTGCAGAAACAAGAATAAGCAGCATGTTGTAGCAAGAGATTGACAAAGCGATGGGGATAGGGAGTGGATGTCAGGTCCTATAGTGATAGAGGCCTTATCAGTATCTAAATAACTGTGGGGCAGTCCCTGGTTAAAGAATTCTGGGGCCCTGTGCACTATAGAAATTGAGAGGGCACCCACTTTCCATGAACTAGACAGTATATGTGATATACAAGACTACCACTGCCCTAGGCAAAACCTGTGTGCCCCCCCGCCCCCCTCAGAAAAGAGGTTCTCAATGGGAGGGGGGGGTAGTAAGTCTTCTGACGGTTCTATGGTTATAGTAGAAGGGCGTGGGGAGGGAGGGAGAGGGGCAAGTGCCAGATCAGTGTCATTCACTCAGGTGGGAGGGGAAGGTTATAAGGGTGGAGAATTGTAGGCATATGGGACACAATTTGAGCTTTCAGTTGCTATTTGCTGGTGGTGGAATATATTGAATTGTAGTGCTGCACGTCAATTACATTTGTGTATTACTTCTGTTATATATTTCAGGTTATGTTAAGGGTATGCAGAGTGAATGACTAAGCACTTCTTTTTGGTAAACAAAGCTAAATAAATGATAAATTAATATGTTTAAAGAAGTTGGGACACTGGCAATTTGTCCCTTAAGCCCCAAGCCTCAGTTTCCCCATCTGTAAAATGGGGATAACAATACTTACTTTCCTCTCAAGAGTGTTGTGATGCTTAATGTTTGTAAAGCATGAGAATTTCAAATGGAAGGCACACCAGGAGTGGAAAGTATTGTACTACAGTGCAGAAAAGCAGGGAAGGAGGAAAATGAAATTGGGAAGAAGTGAACTATTACAAACAATTTGGTATATTGACATTTCTGGTAGTTTAAAAAAAGATGTGGTAGATTAGTTCTGATGACTTTGACAACAGCAGCCCCACTTTGTGTAAGTCATAACCAGCCCTATTCCTTTCAGAAATCATCTGGTAGGAAAATATCAGAATTGGAATATGTAAAAATGTGTAGGAGCAAAACTAGCTTATTCCTGTTTGAATCCAAATTGGATCATATGTCTTCTGTCAAAGCCATGCAAAGCAAGTAAAGTAAAAGTGGTAATTCTTGCACTCAGAATGTCTTTTTTTCCCCCCCATCTTATATTAAAAAGATTTTCTTCCCCATACTAAGAATAAAGAAGGGAATGTATATTCAGAATAAGCCAGTTTCACCACACTTCTGCTATCAGTGTGGTTTTTTTTAAACCCAAAGGAGTACATAACTCATCCGGTGTAAATTGTTATAGCCCCACTGACGCCAATGGAACTATAACAATGTACACCAGTGGAGAAGTGCCCCATATTGTTACCGTATTAAAGAAAAAAATCCTATGATTTCAGCTGGAAACTATTTCGAAAGGAGTTTCTTTTGAGGCCATAACCTGTTAGAACAGTTTTATTATCTAAGAAAACTAATCAGCTGGTTTTTCTTTGAGATTAAAACATGAGCAGAATAAAACACACCAATGTGTTTTTCAAACTAGGTACAGTGGTCAGCTTTACATATTTGCCAATAGCCTTAGATAACAATGTTACCCCAGAATCTGCAGTATTCTAAGTATTCCCTGTAGGGAACAGGGAAGTTGAGGTAACACTGTAAATCCTAAGGCATTTCTAATGAGCTCAGGCAAACCTGGAAAATTGTAAAGAGAGGGCATTGTACTGTGGTTTTAACTATAGCTATGCCATCGTGTCTAAAGAGGGGAATAGCACTTTGCTTTTCTCATAATCACCCTGTCACGCCCTGTGGAATCCTCCAGAGCTGCGGTTCTCAAACTTTAGTAACCCAAGGACCCCCATTTTGATTCAAAATTTTGCTGCGGACCCCCAAGTTCCCAAGACCCCACCTCCACCCCACGTCTTCCCTCCCCTCTTCCCCGCCTCCTCCCCCAAGTGTACAGGAGGCGCTGGGAGGGAGGGAGAGGAGTTGGTCAGCAGGCCCACAGACCCCCTGGAGTAGCCCCATGGACCCCAGTTTGAGAAACACTGCTCCAAAGTATTTGTAGTTACTCAGTTTAGCATAAAGTCCAGTGCTTAGTGCTCTAGCCTAGGACTCGGGAGATCTACGTTCAATTCCTGGCTCTGCCACAGACTTTCTGTGTGACCTTGGACAAGTCACTTTGACCTGGTCCACACTTAAAAATTAGATCAACATCTCTTAAGGCTGCAAAAAGTTTCTCAGCCCTGAGAGCCATGGTTAGGGCTACCTAACTCCCAGTGCAGACGCAGCTTGGTCGGTGGTAGAATTCTTCCATCAATCTAGCTACTACCTCTCGGAGAGGTAGATTAACTACAGGGATGGCAAAAACCCTTCTGTCGACGTAGGAAGGGTCCATGCTATCCTGATGCTGTGCCACAATAGGAGCTATAGTCTAAACCAGCCTGTAGTCTCTCTGTGCCTCAGGTCCCATTATGTAAAATGGGAATCACAGCACTTCCCTACCTCACTGGGATATTGCAAGGATAAATACATTTAAAAGATTGTGAAGCATTTTGAAATCTACTGATGAAAAAGCGCTATATAAGAGCAGATATTATTATTACTAGGGAGAAAAGGTAAAACAAACCCTTTGGTTTGTACAGTAAGGCACTTAGCACACTTTTGGGTTCTGTAGTAAATTAATAATAAAAGTACTGAAGGGGCAGAAAAATACTGGTGAAAATTCTATGTTCACTTTGGAAAATCTTTCTAGACCTGCCTGAAGTCGTCAATTTGAAAGAAGCAAGAATATGCACCCTTCACTTCGAGGCATAGAAGACCTGTTGGATTGAAACAAATCAATATTGCACAGCGCAGATATCCAAATTATGTGCTCATTCTAGGGACAAAATTTAAAACACAAAATCTGTCAAAAGCCTAATACTCATCTTCTTTTGGGAGTCTGTCCTTTGCTTTTGCCAGGGCTGGGACTCAATGATCTGATAGGATCCTTTTCATCTCTAATGACAATGGATCCTATAGTTACCAAAATGGCCTTTATTAGAAAGATGTGACCAGTTTTGAGACTGAACACAGGAACATAGAACAAAACTGGAGACTTTATAAAATTGCTACTGTTGAAAGGAAGACATTTCTGAGCTGCCTTCCTATGTATTTATTTTTGTATACAGAATCAGTCATTTCATATGCTTGATAAAATCAAGGACAATTAAACTAAATTGAGCTTTAATTTCAGACTCAAATCGTGCTCCTGCAACTGAGCATTCCCTCCTGCAATGTCTGAAATTCCAACTAGCTGCACAAGCCAAACTCAGACATCTAACGAGATAAGAGTGAGTTTATTGCTTGTCAAAATGAAGACCAGGGTAAGGTGCTGAATTATTCTGGGCTATCATTAGAGGAGAGGAGGCTAAATGAGATATGGATAAAATACCTGGATAAGTTTATGGTGACAAGTAGGAAAATAAATGTTTCTGTGGGCAGGGGGTTTTGTACAGAAGGTCAAATTGCAGTTACCCTAATTGATGAAGACCCTGAATCCTGTACTAAATGCTAAGTACTCCGAAGGGGTGCTGCACATTCTCAGCTGCCATTAACTTCAATAGTTGTGCCCCCAATCCCCAGGCTGTATAACAGAACAGCTGTTAGCTGCATTAATCTCTCATTTGCAAACACACAACTTGATATATTTGTATCTGAATCTCTAATACAGCCACACTGAATGTGCCGTAAGTGGCAAATCCTTTTCTCTCCCCATTTCTGATGATGTATGTGGTTTCTGCCCAGTCCAAGATACATTTCTTTTCCAGGAGGAGCTGGTGTTTCCCAGTGGAGCCACTAGACAATAGAGTGGTGGACTTTTTTTTTTTTTTGCGCTCCATATTAACTCTCAGTTTGGCTCCTCTTCAGAAAGGTCCCCTGCTCGGGTACCTTTGACGCAAGGCCTAGTCCAATTGTTAGTACTCCACGAAGTACTGGGTTTAGGTGGTTTTGATCTTGTGCTTACACCAAAATCCTCAAAAGGCTGGTTGGAAGAACAAAGTCTTTCTGAATAAAGAGCCAAGAGTATCCTTTGCAAGGGCAGGTTGTATTAATGACTTTCCCAAAGTTCCAGTATCTAGTTTCCAAAAATGTCATTTTTAAGAACCATAGCCTGGCAAAAGACAGCAAAGGAAAGCAAGTTTTAACCATGAAGTGTTTAGCACTGGGGTTCGGTGATGCACTTAAAGCATAAAGCCATTAGAGTGAACAAACACAACTCATGTTGTTTCTTCGAGAGGTTCTGGACAGATTAAATACTGAGGAAAAAGCCTTAAAATTTCTGGAAACGCTAAGAGGCAGTTGAGTCCAGTGAGCCTCAGTGAATCATTTAATTAGAGATCACACAGAGTCAGAAAAAGGATTTCAATTCTGTCAAAACCTTCTCTTATCACAAAAAGCCACTTCAGATGTTACATGGCTTAGAAAAATTAATAAATCAAACTCTTTATTAAGTCTTTCTACTTCTCATTTATGAGAAATATCTCCAGCTTACTCTCGTATGGCACAATAGTTGGCCTCTCAGTAGGTCATTATTCAAATCATCTTTATCCAGTGAAGGTTATTTTACAGCAGGAGACGTGTTAAATGTCTTACTAGAGTTTTGTAGAGCAGCCTACACAGGAACCCGGGTCCTAGCGTTTGTCCCTCATCCTTAATGAAGGCATGTGCAAAGAACAAGGAAGTCTCCTTTTACTAGTGATTTCTTTGGAAGAAAAATAAAATATCCTAAAGTGATTGTGATGCAGTTCAGACTGTTAGATCTGGCTGGAGCAAGCTCACCAACACTGCATTCAAAATGTCTATTATCGGTAACCTTTTGAGCTATGAAACATAAGCCTGCAAAGGAGCAACCAAATGTCCTAGCTTAAACTTCTGGTTATCTAATGAAAAGAGGAATGGTGAAACTCAATATATCAAAGCTTTAAAGGAAGGTTTTTGGACACAAAGCTGCCTCCTCATGCAATACTCTGTGTGTGTGTGGGGGGGGGAGAAGATTGGTTTGGATCTTCATTTTTATAACAGTTTCGGACTCACTTCTATCAGTATCTGATATTACAAAATTCGATCCACTCAGTAGGCATGACTGTTATTGCCTTGTTTACACAGAGTAGTCTCTTGACAGCAAATCCGAACCTTGAGAATCTTTTAATCTATTTATTTGGGGTAGTAACTATATTTGAATTATTGGCTTTTCAAGCGTGTCAAAGGACTGAATATGAATAAGGATTCAGTCAAGGAAACAGACTTGAAAAAGAGGTAAAACCAGTGCTTGAAATATGGTGAAAAAGGTTTTTATTATGCTTTGTTTTGTTTTATTTCTTTAAGAATGGCAAAACCATTGAAGTGAAATTTATAACCTGGATATCATTGAGATTTGCAACCCAGTGAAGTTGTCAAAAATATTAAATTATACAGTATGTGCAGACAAGGTTGAGAAATTACTTTCTGTCCAAAGATTTGTTTAAGAAACATCAAAGCAGCTAAATTCAATCACATTTATCTTAGTCCAGTATTCTCTTTCATTTTCAGTAAGTTCAAAGAATTAATATTATTGGGAAACATTCAGATAAACCACACAGTAATGCTCCTAATTCTAGCACAAAATCTTCCCGGATCCCAGTTTGTTCAATATTTTATCTGCACACTGGCTTTTTGGAATGAAGATGTGTGTACCTGGGAAGGTTAAGAGATTGGTAGCAACAGAAAGTTTTAGGTCTTGCAGAGTGGTTATAGAACTCGCGGTCCTCCACAGTTACCAGAGAGGACCAGGATGGGTTCCAGATGGGAGCTTAATAAACATAGGATCTTCCTGGAGAAGGAGTTCTCTAGTTGCTGCTTAAAGCATAGTTCTTTGTGTTTGTCTCCACACCTTGTGGTGTCAGAAGAGAGTGAATCCCTCACTAAAGGAGCAGGAAAGGGAAGTGGCCCCCACGCTGGTGGAGTGGTGAATGAGTGGGGAAAGTGGAAAATCAGGGAGGAGACCTGTGAAATCAGCAGCAGGAAGGAGGCAGAGCCCTGTCTCAGTGCAGCAATGGAGTCCATAGTGCAAATGGCTCTGCTAGACAAGTTTGATTTTGGTAACCCAAGTACCTGGCCTTGCTGGATCCAGAGATTTGAGTGATTCTGAATGGTTTCTGGTTTTACAGAGAAAGCAGAAGAATACTTGGTAAATGCCTTGATATTTGCCATGGGAGATGCTGCTGCCAACATCCTGTATGCCCTACCCCTCACTGACGAGGAAAAGAAAGAATACAACTAATTGAAAGAGGCTTTTAATGCTCATTTCACAGACAAAAATATTATATATGAAATGACCAAATTTAATAGGAGGTGCCAGAAAGGAGGAGGAGAAACTCAAGTCAATATTTGCAGGATATGGAATTCCTGAAGTCCTCATATCTGATAATGGGGTCAGTTTACCTCTGAAACATTCCTAGCATTTGCACAGATCTCTGATTTTGAACCTCATACTAGCAAGGCCACATTACCCGAGAGACACAAAGGGGCATGCCTTCTAAGGTATCAGGAGAAAGGTGATGATTTGCTGAAAGTCATTTCTCTATTCACATATGTATATCATTAATGCATAAGAAGTTATGAGAATTGTGTTGTATGGTTGTCACGAAAACATGCTATAAGTTGGGGAATCAGCCAGATATTAGCTCCCCAGGCAACAGCAAGGAAAGTAACCAACACCCAGGCGGGGTGTCAAACAACCCATCGACCACCATTGTCCAGCAAGGGAGCTACAATTCAATGACTCACCTGCATGAGGCCACACCAGGAGAATTGCTCAATCTTGCCTGGAGACTTAGCAATGTTCCCCAGACATGCTTGGACTTGTGCTTCCCAAACACATGGGACTGAAGGTGTAAAACAGAATCCAGTGGCCACATGCTTGGCCTTTCTCCTTCACCCACCTATGCTGCAAGCAAAAAGGACACTCTGAAGACTCGAACTGAGGGGACTGGCCCAGATTTCAAGGGTGAAATCTGTCTACTATGAACTGCAATATCCAGTGGGGGTGAGAAAAACTGCTTAGTCTAGTTGTTGCCCAATCTAATAGGGTTGAGAGTTTAGACTGCGTGCTTATATATTATTTCTGTTGGTAACTGACTTTTTGCCTATCACTTATAGTCACTTAGCATCTATCTTTTGTAGTCAATAAATTTGTTTTACTGTTTATCTTTACCAGAGGGATTGCCTGAAGTGTGTGGTAAATCTGATCAGGTTTTGCAAAGGCTGGTGTATATCCACTTTCCATTGATGAAGTGGTGAACCAATTAATAAATCTGCATTGCTCGCCTTGAGCAGTTCAAGACGGTATATGCCTGAGGTGCAAGACTGGGTGCTGGGGTGATTTGGTTGGTGCCTTTCCCTGTGTGATTCATGAGTGGCTCTGGGAGCATTCATGCAATCTAGCTGGGTGTGGGGTCTCCACATGCAGTTGTGCTGAGTGATAACAGCACCTGGAGGGGTTTGCTGCTGGTCACTAGCAAGGCATAGTGAGACAGCCCAGGTGGAAAGAGTTCAGAGGGCACAGCGGTCCCACAGTCCCAAGCTGTACCCCGGGGATCCCGTCACACCGTATAAAATGCTCCTGACATACCAGTCAACACCACTTGTGTCTGGAACATCTCCAGCAGAACTTCTGATGGGAAGATGACTAAGGATGCTTTTACCTGTGGCACCGTTACAGCTTAAATGTAAGTGGCCTGAAAAAATTTCAAAAATGGAATGATGAAATACAAATTCAGCAGCAACAAAACTTCAATGTTTGGCACAGAACACAAGTGCTACCTTAACTGAGACCAGGGAACAAAGTGTGGACCAAGTGCTCCTAGACATTTGGAACTTCACAGAAACTCCCATATTCCACGTGGAAACTCCACCCCAGCCCAACCCGCATTGCCCACCCTTCTCTCTCTGATTTCAGAACCAGCACCTCAGAATTTCTGTGTTGTAATTCCATGCCAGCCCAAACACATGCTTCTTGCAGTAGAAGCTCTGTAATAAAGTTATTTGAACAGCAGCAGGTGCCAGTGATTAGTCACTCAAATGTAACATTCCATCGTTTTACTGGAATGTAGCAGTGGTGAGTTTGGAGTGTATTTTAGTCAGGAGCGAATCTTTCAGTCAGTAAAATGGAGAAATTTTTAACCTGCCTTTTTGCAAGTAGCAGTAGGGTGACCAGATGTCCCAATTTTATAGGGACAGTCCTGATATTCGGAGCTTTGTCTTATTTATTTATTTAGCGAGCGCATAGTCATCTATGGCAATGGCATCTTCAGTGGCATGATGCAGTTCTTCTAGGCCACCGCTGAACCTAGTCAGCAGGTGTATTGCCAATGATTTGTACCAAACTACAGCCAAATTGCCACCCCACTGACAGACCTGACCAGGAAAAAACAACCAAATGCAGTTCAGTGGACTGAGAAGTGTCAGAAAACCTTTAACCAGTTTAAGGCGGCCTTTATATCTGACCCTGTACTGAGGGCCCCGGACTTCAACCAACCGTTCATTGTAACCACAGATGGGTCTGAGTGTGGTGTGGGAGCAGTTTTAATGCAGGAAGGACCAGATCAACAATTCTATCCTGTTGTGTTTCTCAGCAAAAAACTTTCTGAGAGAGAAAGCCACTGGTCAGTCTCAGAAAAAGAAAGTTACGCCATTGCGGATGCTCTGGAGAAGCTACGCCCATACATTTGGGGATGGCAGACTGACCATGCTGCTCTGAAGTGGCTTCACACAGTCAAGGAGACTAACAAAAAAACTTCTTCGCTCTCCAATACTTTGATTTTAAAATACAACACATTTCAGGAGCCTCTAACAAAGTGGCTGATGCACTCTCCTGGGAAGATTTCCCAGAATCAGCCAGGTAAAAATGTCCCTGCATTCTAAGTCACTGTAGTCCTTGAAATGTAAAAAGTACTGTTTAGTTCTTCATGTAATTATTAGTAAAATTAGAGGTGCATGTATCTTATTAACTCTGTTTCCTAAACCTCCAGGAAGAAATCCCAGACGGTGTGGACCCAACCTGAACCAGGCTGGCCATCTGTGATTTGGGGATGTGTGTGTGATAAATTAAAGGGGACAATAGCTCCCTTTGATGGACACTCAGCCAGCCAGTTAGCTGTAAAATCCCTCTTGGTAACTGTTCTTTACTTGCTTTACCTGTAAAGGGTTAAAAAGTCCCCCAGGTAAAGAAAAAAAAGTGAGCACCTGACCAAAAGAGCCAATAGGAAGGTAGAACTTTTTAAAATTGGGAAAAAAACGTTCCCTTTGTCTGTTGTTCTCTGGGCTGGAGGGACAGAGCAGCCATGCTATAAGCAGCTTAAGCCAGGTATGATCATAAATCATCAGCTCATACTACTTATCTGAACTCCAAATGTGTAAGTAGATCAGAATGTTTAGCTAGATGCAATTAGGATTATTTCTTTTATTTCTTATTGGCTTGTGGACTCCTCTGTGCTAACCCCAGATGCTTTTGTTTGCTTGTAACCTTTAAGCTGAACCCCTAAGAAAGCTATTTTGGGTGCTTGATTTTTGGAATTGCTTTTTTAAAATCTAGCAAAAGCCTAAGTTCCAAATGTATTTTCTTTTTGTTTTTAATAAAATTTACCTTTTTTAGGAACAGGATTGGATTTTTGGTGTCCTAAGAGGTTTGTGCATGTTGTTTGATTAGCTGGTAGCCACAGCTAATTTTCTTTGTTTTCTTTCTCAGCTCTTCCTTGGGGGGAGGGGGGAGGGGTGTGTGTGAAAAAGCTTGAGGGAGGAATTCCCAAGTGCTCCTTCCTGGGCTCGAAGGGGTTTTTTTTTGCATTTGGGTGGTGGCAGCGTTTACCAAGCCAAGGTCAGAGAAAAGCTGTAACCTTGGGAGTTTAATACACAGGGCTGCCCAGAGTGGGGGACAAGTGGGGCAATTTGCCCCAGGCCCTGCAGGGGCCCCCACGAGAATATAGTATTGCAACTTTTTTTATGGAAGGAGCCCCCGAAATTGCTTTGCCCCAGAGCCCCTGAATCCTCTGGGTGGCCCTGTGAATACAAGACTGGAGTGGCTAGTATTAATTTTTAAAATCCTTGCAGGCCCCACTTCTGCACTTGGAGTGACAGAGGTGGGATTCAGCCTTGACAGCAGGCATTTATTGATAATGTGCATCATCTGTGTTGTGCTGCAGCTGCACAAAGGGCTGTCACAAAGGCCCCAGCGATACTGGTTGGCTGCACAGAGACCTTGCCCGGTCCAGCACCTGTTCAACAGGGACAATTGGCGATGGGGCAGGTCAAAACCAGGCAGGCAAATTGTGGGGTAAGCGACGAGGGACTGGTTGGGGATTATAACAGATATCCATTCCTCTCACCAGAGTGTTTCCGCCCTAACATCCTGGCGTGGCGGATGAGACCATAATGGGCGACGTGGAAGCAAACATGAGGCTGGTGCTTTAAAAAGGTCATTGTGCAGCGGTAGGCTTGAGTTGGTGCTTACTTTCTCCAGTAACTTGCCAGTGACAACCTCTCATCTGATATGAGGAGGAGCAACGTTGCTCAGACCTGGAAGTCATGGGAGTGGAGTCGGACGCAGGGTGCCAGAGATGATACGCATGATGGCACGTAACTGCGTATCCACCAGTTTGGTGTGTGACGATCGACTCCAAACTGGTGTGCAGTACTCAGTCACTGAATATGAGGTAGCAAGAGCTGACGTCCAGAAAGTTGAAGCATGAGCACCCCATGGTAAACCGGCCAGTTTGCTAACAAGATTGTTGTGCGTCTTAACTTTAGCTGCTGTCTTCTTCAGGTGGACATGTAACTCAGTGTGCGGTCTAAGGTCACACCTAGATAGACCGGTTCTACTTCATGCTTCACCTTCTGACCATTCAGATAAACATTCAGTTCTTGGGTTGCGCTGGTGTGATGAAGATGGAACAAACCGGAGACTGTTTTTATGACGCTTGGCTGCAGGCACCAAGTCTTACAGTAGTCAGATAACTTTATCATGTCTCCATTTAAGGTGGCATCAAGCTTGTGGAACGTCTGGGCCTGAGTACCGGAACAGATGTTGTCTGTGTAAATGAACTTTCGTGACTCCGTTGTTGGCAGGTGACTGATGTAAAGGTTGAACAGGGTTGGAGAAAGCACAGAGCCCTGGGATACCCCATTGCTCTGTCATCTCCAAGCACTCATCTTCTCCCCCATATGGACTCTGAATGGCCTATTGTGGAGGAACAGTTCAATGACACCTGTGACCCAAGGTAGCAGGACCCTTGATACCTTCACAAGCAGGCCAGTGTGCCATACTGTATCACACGCCGCTGTTAGGTCAATGAAAACAGCACCTGTTTTCAAGTTTCTCTGGAAGTCATTTTCAACAAATGTGGTCAGCGCGAGTACTTGGTCGCATGTGATATGGCCTCAGCAAAAGCCTTGGTCAGGGCTCAAAATTCTCTCCATGTTGGGTAATATGCACTGTAGGACCAAGCGCTCCAGTGGCTTGAAGCACACTGATAATAATGATATGGGATAATAATGATATAATGGGATAATAATGATATGCTTGACTTGGGTCCTTTCCAGGCGTTAGGAGGCCAATGACTTTTGCGGTGCACCGTATCTTCGGTAGCCTACCTTCACTGATGACCCCGGTGAAGAATTTCACAAGCCAAAGCCGAAAACAGGGGCCAAGGTTTTTCAGGAATTCTGGAGATATGTTGTCAGCAGCCTGCAGCTGTTCCACACTTGATGCTATCCAGTGTCTGTTCCAGCTCTGTTACAGTGAATGGTTCTGGGCAGCTTCTGATCTTGTGTACATGTTTACACATATGCCATTCGTTCCTCACTTGTCTTCTCATCTGTTTCTCCAAAGGTGCGCTGGCCACTTTAAGTAGGTGTCCAGCTACCTGGTTGGATGTCACTGAGGGTTGGCAGAGTACAGGTGGCTGCTGCACTGATCTAAGGCATCGGAGCAGACAACAACACATGCAGCTGGAGCAAGTAAAGCTCATCCTCTCGGTCGTCTCCTCCCATCTGGCTCGGCAAGCAGTGTCCAATGATTCGATCAGATGGTCAGCGACATCTGAGTCACCAGATGCCTCATACTGCAAGCAAGGCTGTGCTCTCCTCTTCGAGACAGGGGATGTAGACCAGGCTGCAACCGTGTGGGATGGCTCTGCAGGCTGCTTTGTAGATAGCACCATGAGCAATGGTGGTCTCATTAACCAAGATATGCCGGGCTGGTATTGTCACCGCACCCTTCTCCAGCACTTCCCGATATTTTTCCCAGTCGGCCTTTCGGAAGTTCCACCGCTTCTTTTTGGAACTCTTGACAACTCGGAGCTGTAGCCCGATATGGATCAGCGACGGTCTGTGTTGGCTGTGTGGAAAGTTATCCAAGTCTTGGCATGTTGCTGGCTGAGGATAACCATGAACTGAACTGACCCAGCATAAGTCAGGAGAATGGTCATGATCCCACCTAGAAGAATGGAACGTGCCTTGTTGCTTAGAATCATAGATAAGGGCAAGGTCGTTTTGAGATGCCCGGTCTGCAAGTTGTTCACCGTGTATATCAACCTCCTTATACCATCAGTCGGTGTGATAGCTGTTGAAATCTCCGACATAGACAGCTGGGTGTGGCAGGCTTGGTAGCACCTGTTGGTTCCAGCTGACGCTTGGAGGCTTGTAAACATTTGCCGGCCAGAAACTGCCAATCTGGATGGGTTACAGAATTCAATAGACATCAGCTGAATGGCACCTGCAATGTGGGGCTCAGCCGTGCTTTGGGTGTGCCACATGGCACAACAGGTTGAAGCTGCCAATACTGTAATGCCCGGCTTCAGCAGTTGCTACGTGTGTCTCCTGCAAGCAAATGATTTCAATAGTATGTTAATGAGCAAGAATACCGAGTAAATCACACTTGGCAAACGACAAACCCGCCATGTTGAGTTGTAACGCGCGTAGAGCTGGACCAATGACATAGAAGTCACCGGGCTGCACATTGGGGTTGTCGGTGACGATAGTGCCAGGATTTGTTTAGCTGGTGCTCGTGGAATTCGGCTCACTGGTTGGATCATTAGCTTCCCTGACTGCTGTCAGGTACTGGTGGGTGGGGCGACGAGGACGCTGATCCATTGCCTTATTTAGGAGCCTATTACCACCCACCCCACCCCGATTTTTCACACTTGCTATCTGGCCACCCTAAGTAGCAGTGATAGTGAAAATTATTCACAATGTGAGAAGGGAAGTAATCATAGGTATGACCCCACTTGCTTAAATTTTGGCTTATTATTTATTGAGGATCGACAGGGTGAATGCAGGTCACAGTTTATCATCTGCAGGGAATTGTTAACTAACAAAAACCTAAAACCATCAAAATTACACAGGCATTTGGAGAGAAAACACCCAAGCTATAAAGACAAGCCAATTTATGTTTTTCAATGAAAATCCAAAGATTTGGAAATGTCACCAAAAAATCTTAAATGTGGCTATACTGTCCAAGAGCAAGCATTACATGCCTCTTACCTTTCTGCATTCTACATTGCCAAACATAAACAAACTCATCTAGTCGCTGAGGAGTTAATTTTACCTTCTGCTATTGACATATGCACTGAATTGTTGGGTGAGTCAGCTGCTAAAAAGTTAAAAACAGTTCTTCTTTCCAAAGATATAATGAGGAGAGGAATCCATGCTATTTCAGAAGACATCCAATAGCAAACAACTGACCATCTTTCAGTAAGTGATTATTTGACTTTACAATTAGACAAATCTACAGATATAGCAAACCATGCCATTTTGCTGGCTAATGTGAGGCATGTATAGGATAGTGGGATTCAAGAACAATACCTATTTAGTGCAGACATGCCTACTTCTGCTACTGCTGTTGATATATTTGGTGCACTGAATAATTATATGCAGTAGGTGACATTGAGCTGGACAAAGTGGGGTATTACAACTGATGGAGATGCTTCAATGATAGGACAACATTTGGGAGTTGTGCAAAGAATCCTTTTAAAAGCACCCATTTCACCATGGAACCACTGTTTCCTGCACAGAGAGATGTTATCAGCTAAAGATGTGATACCTGAGCTTCACAAAACTCTTAAAGGTGTTGGGAAAATTGTAAATTATATTATAAACTATGTCAAGAATTCCCAGTGCATTCAGGTTTTTCTGTGAGGAAATGGGCAGTGTGTGTCCATCTGCTTTTCCATGCTGAGGTTCATTGGTTGTCCCATGGCAAAGTTTTGTCTCATGTATACAAACTGACAAATGAGTTGGCAGCTTTTCTTAAAGGAAAAAAGTCTCACCTGGCAGAACACTTCAGTAATGAGACATGACGTGCTCACGTTGCATTTCTTGTAGATATATTTGAACAAATATTCAATTAGAATTATTTGAATCTGTTTTTACTGGGCAGAGGGCACAATCACTTTAAGCAAACTGACAAAATTGATTGTTGAATGCAGAGTTGTTGTGGCTGTGTTGGTCCCAGGATACTAGAGAGACAAGGTGGGTGAGGTAATATTTTTTATTGGACCAACTTCTGTTGGTGAGAGAGACAAATTTTCAAGCTTACATAGACCTGAAGGAGAGCTTAGTGTGACTTGAAAGCTTGCCTCTCTCACCAACAGAAGTTGGTCCAATAAAAGATATGACCTCATCCATCTTGTCTCACCCAGATTTAACATTTTAGCCTTGACCTGATTTAGTCTTATCTAATTGAACTTCCATTTTGTGTGTGCTGTTGTTTGGGATGCTGCTGTATTTCTCTTTACCTACAACAGGAAGTAATTGTGCTCTCTCAGATGTTATGGCTTGTTGACTTTAATTCGGCAATCACTGAACATATAGTATTTACGTTAGTTGACTTGTTTTAGTGAGGCACAGAATTATTGACTATAGCTGGGCAGGAAACTTTTCCCATCCTTCAAACATTGTCAAGACTTAGAAAAATTTTCCTGGCTCAAATTGGTATGAAAAGTCAAAATCTCAAAATCATTTGTGAACCAATCAACCAACCAACCAAAAAAACATTTTCAGTTCAGGCCAAGTGAAACATTTCATTTAGATTTTCACCTTTTTTCTCTTTTAAAAATCTAATTAGCTGACACTTCAGAACCAAAAGTCATCTCAAATAAGAAAACCAGAACGGTTCATTTTGAAAATGTCAGAACAAAATATTTTAACTGTTTCAAAACTTAACTTTTTTGAATCAGGAGACTTGTCAAATCCAAACCTGTTTTGTGAACCGTTTGTTTCAATGAATCAGCATTTTTTGAGAAAAAATATTCATAGAAAAATTTCCAACAAGCTCTACAATTGGCATTTGCCAATCTGCATTTTTTCATTTTAAATATGTATTAAAAAGTGATCAATAGAACCCTACACTCCAATACATCCCAAAGTCTTTAAATGATGATGGGAATTATTATAGTGTGTTCCATAATGATTGACCACATCACCAACTGTGGCACAAATGAGATAATGGTGAAGTGTGTTCACCTTGCTCTATCAGTAGAAGTAGCCATACTTTGTAACACAACATATAAAAGTGAAAAGGTAGTGTGCACCAAGAATCAGCATTTTACTACAGATGTTTCTTCCATGCTGAAGATTTGTTAAATTATCTCCCTAGAAGTACAAGATAGATTTCTCCAGTACAGACAATGAAGGAAGTGAGAACTACTGGCCAAAAAGGTAAGTCCTGTAGAAAATGGTTTGTAATAAAACTCAAAATGTTTTGTTTTCAAGTGTAACATTTAAAAAAAAAAATTGAAGAAAAATCTGAAATGAAAACTCGTTTGACTCAAAAAAATTGATTGGATTTTTTCTGGAATCCCACCTACCCCCCGACAAACAATGGAGCAAATTCTGTATTTTATTTTTTTTTGGTTAAAAGGTTTCATACAAAATACTTTGCCAAGCTCTACTTGCCATTTCATGTATCCATTAAGCATAGGGTGACCAGATAGCAAGTGTGAAAAATCAGGACAAAGTATGGGGGGGGGGGGCGTAATAGGCGCCTATATCAGAAAACGCCCTGAATATCGGGACTATCCCTATAAAATGGGGACATCTGGTCACCCTAGTTAAGCACTATGCACAACTATAGCATTGTATAACAATTGTGCATTTATCCCTGGCAGGGAAGCACTGATCTAGGGAACTGGGGTCAGATTTCTCTGGTCCAGCTAACAGCACTAAGAGCAGGACTAGAGGGGGCAGGAAGGTCAAAGATGGCCATCAGGCAATTTTGCATTTCCCTACTCCTGGGGCTGCAGGGGAAGGGGCTAGTCCCTAATGTATGTTAGAGCGACCTTCCGGAGGCTGCAGCAGCACCCCGGCCATGCCCCCATCCCCCCTAGACACACTTCTTTGCCAGGGTTCAGGAGGGTAGCATTGGAGCCATTGCACAGCAGCTACAAACCAGAGGAGGATTCCCCACTGCAGAGAAAACTTCCAGTGCCTGGTTTGACTAGGGCTACGGGCTTCAGATTAATGAAGCTGATTTCTTGTGAAGTAATTTTGTAAAGGTGCACAATACTTTTAATAAATGTGTTAGCATCTGAATGAGAAAATCTGTATTTGTTTCTCTTTTTATATGAGTAAGAGGGCAGCCATCCAGTAATCTGATTGGCTGGCACAGTTTCCATTTGGTTGCAGGGATAAAATACAAAACATTTATGTGCACAAAAACAAATGGTAAAATCTAGAAACCATACCTGGTCGGTAGTAATGTTACAAACTTGAATATTTGTTCTGTCACATGTTATTTTTGCAGAACACTGGCAGATTCTGCCACTCATGTGAATAAGTATTAACTACCTGCAAAATTATCATTGATTCCAAAGGATTGATTTTTCTACACAACAGTAACACATTAAATTTTTATTTTTTTAAAAAGAACAAACTGCTCAGTAGCCGAAAGTAAATTATTCCAGCAAGTTGACCATTTTTAAGAGCTATTTAGAGATGTGAATTCTCTTCAGTTTGAAGCAGTCGATTTTTCCCCTTATTGTTTGAACTTTATCCTAAATGTCGTGTTTTATATTTGAATGGTTATTTTATGTATCTCAAAACCCCATACAGTAAAGCAAAAACTTTATTACAATAAGACCTTATAGCAGAGTATTTGTCTACACAACAAATGAAAGAATGTAATAAGCATTAAAAGACACACTAAAATAACACTGAGTGCCTAACAAACTTACAAAGGAAATTCAGAGCTAAGGTCACTGGTTCTATTCTTATCTCATCCTATTACGGTCAGATTCTGATCTTGTTTACACTGAAGAAAACCCCTAGTAATTTCAGAGTTTATTGAAGTTATTTTGTATTTTTATGCATATGGCTGGCATTCCATACGCACTGAAATGCTATACATGGTGTTTGTGCCCAGTTACCATGAGCTTCTGCAATCAGAACAAAGGGTTGGAAATTCACAGGTTCAACAGAGCACTGCTTGGCGGGGAAGATAGCTCTAATTCACCTTTCTGTCCCCATCTTAAATCAGAAGCATCTTCTGGCTGGGGATCACTGGAGTGTAGTGCACTCAGCACATCTCAGATGCTGGCAGAGCACTGGGAGGCAGTGGTGTAGAGCCAGCAACACCAACCTTAGGTTTCCAGAGGATTCCCCAGCTGTCCCTTTGGTGCAACTTTCTGACTACTTTGGGCTTCCTGAGCTGCACAAAGCAGCTGGGAGGCCAAGGATCTGGATCATAGTTTCAGTAGCAAGGTCCATAATGCATCACATTGCATGTGTACTCACACAGCACTCACTAAACTACAAAGTCCTTCATCAGCATGCACTTGGTTCAGAAATTTCTCTGTGTGGTGGTGTTCCAATTCAGGGATTTGACCGAAGCTTATCTCTCGTTATGACACCTTCGCTCACCAGGTAGTGAGGACGAAATTAACTTCCCAGTGGTGCATGCACAGTTACACCACAGAGATTTCTGAGTTATTGCAAAGAATAATTGTGAGGAAAAGAGAAAGTTACTTACCTGTTAGTCTGCTTCTTTGAAGATCTGATCCCAAAGGATTCTTGCTCGTGGGCCCTGTGTTCCCTAATGAAATGACACTAGTTCTCTATTACTTGACCCTACAAGGCAGGCACAGTGGGGAGCAGCATGTTAGAACCTTCCTTCAGACTGGTGGGTGCTCATCACCAATGGCCACATCCTACCAGAGCCCTCAGGGTCTTCCCCCCCTTGCTCTCACCTTTTATTTCCTGGATCAACTTTCCTCCTTATACTGCCTTCTCCACATTCCCTCCTATTGTTTGCTCCACTCACTTCTTTCACCTTGATTCAAATTAGATTGTAAGGTTCTTCAGAGTGGTGACCATATTTTCCTATGTGTTTACACTACTCCGAGCACAACTACTCTCTGACCCTGACTGGAACTTGGTGGCACCCTACCACAATTCTGCCACTACACTAAGGCACTGAGTCACCGGGGAGTCACTGCTGCATAAAGACAGAGCAAATGCTCCAGGCTGTTCCCTCACGAACCAAACTGAGAGAAAAAGAGGGTAGATTTTCTTTTTTTTAAGGGATGAATTTCAAGGCTTTCCTCTGCTCTGAAGATTAGGAAGGTGGTTGCTCTGGAGACCCCATCTGTGTAACTGTCAGGATGCAGATTAAAACTCGCAGTTTCCTGTGATAAACTGCTTTTGCCTTGTCTTCTAAACTGCAGTAACAGGGGGGAAAATCACTGTTACCAGTAGCAAACCTGTCTATGAAGGAGAACCACTAGAGTTAGATGATTCCAAATGGCATAACACCATTGGATTCTGGCCGTTCTTGAGATAGAGGCCACTAAAATCACATCAGAATTCAATTGGGAGGGGGGAAAGCATGATAGTAGTTACAATTACATGATTTAAGATCAGAGATTTCATGACTGTTCACAGGACTAAAAACTAAAGTTTTTCAAGCACTGTAAATAATTTCAATACACCTCTACCTTGATATAATGCTGTCCTCGGGAGCCAAAAAAATCTTACTGCGTTATAGGTGAAACCACGTTATATCGAACTTGCTTTGATCCACCGGAGTGCACAGCCCCGCCCCCCCCCGGAGCACTGCTTTACCGCGTTATATCCGAATTCGTGTTATATCGGGTCGCGTAATATCGGGGTAGAAGTGTACTTGTTTATAGTTTGGGTGAGGGTGTGTGTGACACTGGACCCCCAAAATGTCACTGGTGTCTTGGTGCAGCCAGCATTTCTTTGGTGTGGGTCCGGGATCCTCATGCCAGATCTTCAGCTGGTGAAATCAAAGTAGCTCCATTGAAGTCAGTGTAGCTGTGACAAATTATATGAGTTAAGGTCTACTCCACTGATGCAGAACTTTCAACCCCTTAATGAATTGTGTACAAGTTAGAAAAACTTTGAGGAGTGTTTTAATAAAAATGTGTTTTTCCAATCTTCAGTATTTACAATTTATACAGATCTATTTAATGCAATAACCTTAATATAATCTCTCTTCACAGAATAGTTCTGTGCAGAACATTTAGTCAACATTTAATTTATCAGAATATCGTAGTTTAATGGCTTCTGAACTCAATTTGTCTGTTTTCTTCTGATCAAATATATGGGAAAATGTAGAGGGAAAATATTTCAGTTGAACTATATTCCTGCTATGAGAATTTGAGGGGGAAAAAAGCTTTTGATATCATAACATCCATTGCTTTCATGGTGAACAAACAGTTCATAGTTGGGTGGTGTTTTGTTTTTTTGCTATACTGTGAATGGAGGTTACTTACCTATAGTCATAGTTCTGTGCATTCACACTCATGGGATGCACTGACAAATACTGCTCAGACGTTGGAACCTTCTCACAGCAGTGCTCATTGGCGTACTCATGCATCCCCACCCTCTCTCTTCTCTCCTCTGTGTTCCTGAACGTTCTGAAGATGAGGCACCCTCTACTCCCTCAGTTCTTTCCACCATCTCCCCACAATCAAGATTCCATTAGGACTCTGAGGAAGATGGAAAGGTGGTCAGGAAGTGTGAATAAGCAGAATCCATCTCTAAGAACTCCGGTTACAGGTAAGTAACCTTCATTTCTGCTGCATATTCCCACTCAAGACAGTTTATCAAGCAGTATTCCATAAATGGACGGTGAGACTTGGAGTCCTAACTCAATAAGGATTGAAGTACTGCCCTGAAAATTAAGCATCCGATGTAGAAGCTAGGTCTAGGAAGTAATTTTTTGTAAATGTAAGTATAGAGCCCCAAATAGCAACCCCGCAGATGTCTGCAGTTGGAACAACAGGGCCTTCCAGACCATGGCAGAATCTGCCAATCATGCCAGTAACCAAACTCAGGCTCCATATCTGTCATATCTGGAAGGGTGTGATGATCTGTAGGCACCATATTTCGAGGTGCATTCCTTCTTCTGATAATGGAACCTGGAGGTATATCTGCAACGTCTAGCATACTTTTATTCTTCCTTGGACTGCAGATCTAACCTAGAGCCGGTCTTGGGTACAACACAGAAGTAAATGGGGAAACTACAGGACCTGCATATGCAAAACAGAAAAGCAAACAAATGTTACTGACCTCCTCCTTTTCCCTGGTGGGGACACTTCAGAAGGACAAGTAGCAGGAGCATTCCTTTTACTCTCTTAGGCAAGTAGACACTATTTGCCTCTTGCAAATCTGGTAACTGATGTGATTGTGAATCGATGTCATGCAATTGTGCTACCATAGTAAGGGTTGGTGCCATGTGAACAGTGGATAAAGAAACTACTGCCAACTCTAGCACAACTTTCAGATCCAATGCAATTTTCAGAACTGGGGGATAAGTTTTTAGGCAAGTTTCAGGCAAAATTTGCAAATGACACCAAGCTGGGTGGGGTTGCAAGCCCTTTGGCGGACAGGATGAGAATCCAAAATGACGATGACAAATTGGAGAATTGGTCTAAATTCAACACAATGAAATTTCAATAAAAGAGAAGTACAAAGTACTTCACTTAGGACAGAAAAATCAAACACACAACTACAAAATGGGGAATAACTGGCTAGGTGGTAGTACTGCTGAAAAGGATCTGGGGGTTATAGTGGAGCACAAATTGAATATGCGTCAACAATGTGACACAGGTGCGAAAAAGGCTAATATTGTGATGGGGTGTATGAACTGGACTGTAGTATGTACGACCCAGGATGTAACTGTCCCACTCTGCTTGGCTCTGGTGAGGTCTGAGTTGGAGTACTGTGCCCAATTCTGGAGGCCACACTTTAGGAAAGATGCAAATTGGAGAGAGTCCAGAGGAGAGCAATAAAAATGATAAAAGGTTTAGAAAACCTGATCTATGAAGAAAGGTTAAAAAAACGGGGCATGTTTAGTCTTGAGAAAAGAAGACTGAGTGGATCTGATGAACAGTTTTCAACTATGTTAAAGACTGTTATAAAGAAGATGGTAATCAATAGTTCTCTACGTCCGAAGGTATGACAAGAAGTAATGGGCTTAATCTGCAGCAAGGGAGATATAGGTTTGATATTAGGAAAATCTTTCTAGCTCTAAGGGTAGTTAAGTCTGGAATATACTTCCAAGACGGGTTGTGGAATCCCCAATATTGGTGGTTTGTAAGAATAGGTTGGACAAGCACATGTCAGGGATGGTCTGTTTATTTGGCTGGACTTGATGACTTTTTGTGGTTTCTTCCAGTCCTACATTTCTATTAGTCTATGATTCACTCTAAACCTGAACCTTAGTCTTTGGTTTAGGATCTGATATTCTTGGATCCAGGTCATATGGATCTGAGGCATCTCCTGAATATGACTTATTCTTGCAAGCAGGAGCCTTCTTGTCTTGCACAAACTTTCTCAGAACCGAAGTAGATGGAGCTGAAGGTTTCTCCCGTGGTTTGGCTCTTCCTGCAGAGGCTGGTATCAACCAAATATCTGAGCACTATTAGTGTCAAATCCAATAATTTGGATACCGATTGCACCGAAACACTGAAACTGATCCTGGGAAAGAGATCACAGTATTATACATATTGCTCTTCTTTTTAATCCCCAAGGTGCTAAAAGCAGACACTGGTATTTTCACCTGGAGTACAGCTCTCATATGTATCAGATCCAGGACACTTCATAGCCAGAACTTCCTGCAGCAATAAGGCTTGCAGCCTGTTCTGGGTCTCCTTAAGCACGCTGGGGGTAAATGTGCTGCAGACAGACCAGCATGAGGGACAGCGACCCTCTCTGATGCATGCCAAGCATCTACTATGGGCATCCTGATCCTGGGAAAACGGCCGGACAAGAGATGCACCTACCTTTTGAAGCCAGGTCTCTTAGGTTATGTCTACACTGCATTTTAAAAAACAGGGAATTGAATCTCAGGTACATCTACACTACCCGCTGGATCGGCGGGTAGCCATCGATGAATCGGGGATCGATTTATTGCGTGTAGAGTAGACGTGATAAATCAATCTCCGATCGCTTTCCCATCGACTGCTGAACTCCAGCTTGGTGAGAGGTGGAAGCAAAGTCGACGGGGGAGCCGCAGCAATCGACCCCGCGCCGTGAGGACGTGAAGTAAGTTGAACTAAGATATGTCGACTTCAGCTACCCTATTCTTGTAGCTGAAGTTGCGTATCATAGGTCGATTCCCGCCCCCCCTCCCAGTGTAGACCAGGCCTCAGAACCTGGGCTGACACTACAGCACTAAAACCAGCAGTGTAGACACTGCGGCTTGGGCTGGAGCTCGGACTCTGAAAGCCACTCCCCCATCCTGAGCTTCAGAGCCTGAGCGTCTACATAGCTGCTTTTAGTGCTGTGAGCTCAAGTCTGTAGACCGGGGCACTGAGACTCACTGCTGCGAGTTTTAAAATCAATCTGACAAAGAACCAGGAGTGAGAATTGAAGACATATCTACTATCTATGCTAAGAATAAAACCTTTTTTCCTTAAATAAGTTTACCACTAAAACTAATAATGAAAACTACACTAAAAGTAAAACTACACTAAACAAAGGCACTAAATTGTTCTTGAGTGAAGGCTCCAGATCCAACTGGATCCAGAAAGGCTAATATCCATCTGCTGCTGCATTTGGAAGGAACTGAGGCAGCAGAGGGTGCCACTCCCCCTTCTATAACCTCACCTCCAGAATGTTCAGGAAAGAAGAGGGAAGGGATAGCAGGGTGCACAAGTGCTCTGACAAGCACTGCTATGAGCAGGTTCCACCTCTTGAGCTGCACCAGCTAGCACACACTGTGAGTTGGAATATGCATCCAAAGAAGCAGTGTCACAGAGAGAAATAGTGTGGAGGTATCTGGAACACAACACGACAAGGTTTAATTTGGGGAGCTTATTTATTTTACTGGCTTAACACAATATAGGAAGATGGAACATATATTACTGCAAAACGCTCAAACCCTACATAAAATTATTCAGTGTTTCATGCATCCCCAAATATGTATTAATTAGGATCCAGTGAGAATTTAACTGGAGTGGGGGAATACTGAAATTGGTTTGGTCTTTTTGTACAGTAGACATTTAAAATACTTAATTAATAATGTAATGTATGTTAGCACATTATAAAAAGTTAGTCTGATTCACCAATTCTTCAGTTCCCTCTCAGGCAGTAGGAAGGGAAAACTCTGCTTTAAAAAAATATTTATCATAGCCAAGAGCTATATCACTTATTGGCTCTCTGGGAATGCTTATGCATAGGCTTTCTAGCCCAGAGTTGAACCTCTGACCTCTGCAAATCATGTAAAATTCTTCTGTTTGAATCTTGAGTATTGGTCAAGTACCCAGTTGTTGGCAATGGGATGGGTGGATATCATAAGCATAAATAATCAGACCACTATCACAAGTAAATGAACGTCCATTCTTTTAAACCATTGACTTTATTAAAATACTTAATACATAGTTTGCAGAGGAACGTACTGACATTTTCTGAGAACTCCATTGAAAGCAAAACGTAACTGTACATGTACTATTTAACAAACAACAACTTAGAGGATGGGTTCATACTCTATATCCTAAGAGCAGACAGTTGAGTTTTTTTCAGGTTTTTTGGCACAGGCTCTTCCTTGCCCCCTATCTCAGAATATCCAGTAGAAGAGAGCAGGGTCTCATACGTCTTACAAACAAACAAACAAACAAACAAACAAACAAAACCAAACAAACGAACAAACAAAAACCAACCAACCAAACAGCTGGTCCAAGTGGAATTCCATTGTTTTCATCTGCTTCTTCACTCTACTCTTCCCTTCCCAGTACTTTTTTTTTTTTTTTTTTTTTAAAAACGTTGTCCAGAAAACCTAAGATGATCAGCCTCTTTCAAAGGCTACAGAGCTGCAGTGCAGGAAGAACTTCAAGTCAAATCTGAGCAGAGATCTCCCAAACCATCACATCATCTCTCAATGTCTTTACAATTCCTTCAATATACCAATTTTAAAAATTGAGTGGAAAAAAAAGTAACGTCAAAATATGCAAGGAGTAACAGTGCATTCGTGAACTGTGTGGAATGCACGTTGAGGGCAGGCTACAATGCACTAAAGAAAATGACAAATTATAAACTTTAAAATTCTGTTGAAATAAAGAGGTGGAGGGTGGGAAGGAAAAGAGAGGAAATAATCTGGATAAATATTTAAAACAAAATGCTCTTTTCACATATCTCATTCTCAGTTAAAAGGTTGCAATTACCATAGACATTTAAACAGCACTAGAGATTGTTGATAAAATATATGTCATGACTTAACTCAATGGTAGGGCTGTAAGTCTGGGGAAAAATACAACAAAAACTATGTGGAAAAGAAATGTACTGCGTGTTTCCATGAAGGATGAATTGAGGTTGCATAGGTTTTCACATGAAATTTATAAGGTTGTTTTGGGGAGATAATTTTTCAACCTTGCATAGGAGATATATCTGTTATAAAGACAATACACGGAAAGTTTGTATGGTTGAAACATGAGCTTTGATGAACACACTTTTTCCTCAAGTTTTACTGCAGCAAAAAAAGCAACTTTTTAAACCTCTTCAATGCCCTAACACATATATGGAGTATCCCAGGAAAGAGACATTAGGATTACCATGTGAATGATACAGTGTATATTTATACACATTGAATCAATTGGAGGAACCCCCCACAAAGCATAGCCCTAAAATTTCCATATAGAAAAAAATACTGCATGAGTTAACTTTATTTACAAACATTAAAACTCATTTAAATATAAACTATTTTGGATCATTTATTATATCAAATGAAATTATGTTAGTTAACCAGACTGTTGAATGAATGGATCACCCATATTTATACTTATACTTATTTATCAATAACTGTATAGCCAAATACCAGCTTATTAACTGTGCAGAAAACTTTTAAAACTGCATTTTTATAATTACTTTTGTTTCTAGTCAGAGCAATGCCTCCATATGTCTGTTAGAATGCAGCTTTTCCATCTTAATTGAGCGAACAACTTCCAATTGTACTGCAGCAAGGGCCATTAGGATATTTGTTTCATCATTGGGTATAACAGAAATAAAGTCAGCGGATTAGAATCCTGTCACAGGACAACTGATTGCTGCTTTGAAAATTAACGGCTTGGTATTCAGCATGTTAATTTCCACCAATAAATGTCTTGCCTTTGCCCTGCTTTTATCTAAAAACAGGAGGCCCTTTTCCTGTGACAGGGCTCTATTCCATTGGCATTACCTCCTCATCAAAGATGCTGGCTGGCATTTCTTTTGCCATTTTGCACCTGGATCTAAGACAACATCATTAGTACTGGGTATTACTCTTGCATATCACAGTGAGGTGTACCTTTACATATTATTTATAATGGCTTCACTGTGGAGAACTAAACCCTGTATTAGAAACTGTCTCAAAATAGAGACCTTAATACTAAGGATTTCACGTGTGTTCCTTATCTACAGATAAACTTAAAATGCAGAGCTAAAATTGACCCACCAGACATTAGGTGTGTGACTTCAAATAATGAAACGAAAACAAAACCAACCCCCCACGACCACCCAGCACATTTCCTTTAGAAAGGATGCTATTTACAACAATAAAGATTCAGTTCTTTAATATTTTAACAAAAAACCCAGCTAATTTTAAAATTAGTAAACCTAATAAGGTTTTTTTAAACCAATACAGTGCACAAACAACATTGCTGTTTGTTCTTGAACATGAGTCTCAGAAATGTAGGAACACTAAGATAAATTATACTAAGGGTGACAAATCTGAACTAATTAAATAATAAGAAAGAAAAAGAAACACCACTATAATTGAAACACAGATTCTAAAAAGTACAGTGTTCCAATGGTTTCTCACAGTTCCAGATTGCTAACATTATAAATTAAGGGTGAAAGATATCCATGTATAAACAAGGCAGTTTTCCACTGATTCTATACTGTTCTTGTCTAAACCTTTGGATATTTCAATCTTCAAATCCCACAAAGTAAGGTTGAATTTGCCAGTTACAAAAAGAGTGTCGGTTCATGATGTGGCATTTGAAAAAAATGCATCTAGATATTTACAGGATGCATAGAATGACTTTTTTGCAAATGTTTTTTAATCCACACACCTTTTCATTTCACCTTCTGCAGATTTGTAAACAACATGCTATTCATTCAGACTGTGGCCTTAGGTTATGGTGCGTGGTCTTTTGGGAGGAGGTGGGGGCATGAGTTCAGCGTCAGGATCCAGGTGATGTTTTTGCGTCTGTCCTTGAGAAGCTGCTGTACACCTATCAATGAACTCAAACAACATTTCCTTTGTGACTGGATTTTGGATGCTGTTACATACAGCTGGGAACAAAGAACACATTTTGATGTTATTAAACTGATTGGCTGCATGCAACACTTGAACAATTTGATCCTGTATTTGCAAAATAAATGACAGTATTTGGCACAAATGTTCAGTTTTGAACATATATTTTATAGAACTTTTGTGTTAGGGATGAAATTACTCTACTTTGCTCACACACAGCTGAGGACTACAGAGAATAAAGAACTGCTGTCCCAACAGGCACCAGTCTAGCCTTCTAGTCAAGAGAATAAATCTTTGTCAAAAAGTAAAATTAAATTCAATATAAATGTCAGGAATTAGCACATTACTTAGGCAAGTAGTAGCAACAAAGCTCTTGTGCAATGTGTCTTCTGGCTCTGAAGCTCTACCTAAGTCGTAACCAGTAGGAATACATGATTTTATCCCTTTTGACAAACTGGGAACTGAAATGCCTAAGTCTTTGGATTTTTCACCAAATATCAAACAATTTAGACAATTTATGAAAAGGCTTGATTCTGAACTGAGTATCTTTTTATCATTTTGCCTGTGCAACCTGGTCTCGTCTGATGAAATATGGTACTTAGGAAAAAAGGCTAGAAGCAAGATATATTGATTTAAGGTGGAATTCCATGACTACCTGGGACAAAAATATAAGATAAGGCTATAAAAGATTTTGAGAGATAGTATGAGGAAGATCAGCTATACTACAGAGGCAGTTTCACGAGGAAGAATAATTGTTAATCTTTTGAGCCCCAACATCCATTAAAATAAAATGAGTAAACTTATCTTCCTCAACTGATATAAAGTAAAATCATCTTCATGACTAGCAATTAAAAATATGGTTTCATGGGCCACTGAAGATATTCTTTTCATACCACTGTAATTCTGGAAGCATGCACAATCTTAATGTAACATTAATAAAACCCTCCCTAATAGCAATGGTTTTATAATTAAAAACATTTTTGGTGTAAAGATGCTTTTTAAAAATTTCTTCTGTACGCATCAGTTTTAGTCCATTTAAACACAGTATTATAATGAAAAGTAGCTAGCCTTGCCAAAAACAAACAAAAAATTACAAAAATAAAAAAGTTATCACCCCCGCAAGCCTGTGCTGGTAAATTTGTATGACCA
The DNA here is from genome assembly GCF_013100865.1 of Trachemys scripta elegans. Classification (NCBI taxonomy): domain Eukaryota; kingdom Metazoa; phylum Chordata; order Testudines; family Emydidae; genus Trachemys; species Trachemys scripta. The sequence continues at coordinate 137,363,348 of NC_048300.1, read as the reverse complement.
TTTTTAAAGGCTGACCAGGACTAATGGGACAAAAAGGAAAAAAAAAAATCACCATTTTTTAAAAATACTTTTTTCCACTGGAAAAGTCTAAAAAGAAAGAAGTTCAAAAAGGGAAAGAAGTAGTACACACACATTTTATTTTAGCTTTACTATTTCTTTCCAGCTTTTTTCAAATGTGGAAAAAAGTGGGTCTCTCCTCCTCGCCATAGACCTTTTCGAATGGGGAAAAGTTAAGAAAGGAGGAGGGGAGAGAACCTATCAAAACTCCAAAAATAACTTTTTTCAACAACTGAACCAAAAATGCAATTTTTCCTCACAGATTTTTTTATTTCATTGTAAAAAATGATTTCCCATGAGAATTTTTTTTTTTACTAAAACCTCTCTCTCTTTGAATTTTATTTATTTATTTATTTATTTGGTGAGAAAACACTTCAGAAAATTTGTTTTCAGCCAGCTCTAGCAGAGGGGAAGAAGAGAAAAGCTGTGCATGCTGGGAGTGGAGGAAGGAAGAGGAAAAGTTGCAGTGGCTTGGAAGTAGGGGAGGAGGCTGGGTCAGGCCAAAAGAAAAAAGGTTGCTGAAGCAACTAGGAGGCAATGCTGGTGTTGATGGGGAAAAACTTTAGGAGGTGGTACAGTGGTACCTCTTCTTTAGTGGCCCATCCCTCTTTCCCTCTTGGTGGTGTGAGGGCTGCAGAAGACGCACAAAGCTGCTATGGTGGTGGAGCTGTTTGAATTCTGAGGTGTCTCCCTAAAGGCACCAACAGTCCTACTGTCACTTGATCAAATGGCTAATTTCAATTTGCTCATCCAAACAATTTAATGTCACTAGATTATCAGAAATTTACATGGGTAGATTAATTTTAAAGAAAAACTAGGAATATACATATACCTCCTCGGAAGCTTAGCAGTTCTGAATACCATGTTTAAGTTTATGATACCACCACAAAATGCCAGTTCAGTATGACTGTTGTTACTCATATTATTCCAACACATCTTTATTTAAACTCATTCATCCCACCTGAAAGAAAATTGCTCTTTTGCATTTTCAGACGATTCTTTTTTTATTGTCTATAGGAGAATCTGAAGGCGTCACAATCCTATAAGGACAACTTCTTTTCATAGCTTTCATTTGCTTTACTCTCTATTGTTTGTAATACTATTTTAGGAGCTTGAAATTACATTTTCTCCTACTAATTTTGTCTTCCATCTGGCAAACAATGATCTTGAATAGAGCTGAAATTATCATGGCTTTTTTTGTTTAACAAATTCAACTTATGTAGCATGTTGATGTGCCAAAGTATCTTTCTTTGTGCATCAGCACAAGTCAACATAGCACCAGTGCTTGTCAGTTAACTGTGTTGTAGAGCTAAGGCAACTATATTTTGGGGGGCCTCACTTAAATGCAGGCCTTTAGCATATATTTGACTAAATAAGGTCTCAATTCTGCGAAGAACTCACACACATTTACTTCACACACCACGGGGGAAATCATGGCCTCGGTGAAGTAACTGGTATGTCTATACTGCAATTAAAAACCTGTGGTTGTCCCGTGTCAGCTGACTTAGGCTCGTGGGGCTTGGGCTAAGGGGCTGTTTACCTGCAGTGTAGATGTCAGGGCATAGGCTGGAGATTGAGCTCTGGGACACTCTCACCTTGCGAGATCCCAGACCCCGGGCTCTAGACTGAGCTCAAACATCTACACTGCAATTAAACATTCCCTTAACCTGAGCCAGTTGGCACTTAACAAATGGGAGCGTAGCCTATTTGATTTCACCCAGTGAGTAAGTCCCATTAAAACCATTGGGATTACTCATGGTGTAAAAGTTTAAGCACATACATAAGTCTTTGCAAAATCAGGACCTAATGTTATACTGGAAAAACACAGACTGCTAAACTAGATATTGAGACCACAGACCATTTTCCTTCATAAATTAGAACAATATTAAGGCAGATGAAATTCTGGGACTAAATTTTCTGCCAGAGTCCATTTAACCCAGTTTACTGAAATGGTAAAAATGAAATGTATGTGCAAAAGTAAGTTATTCTACTCACCTAGGGCAGTGTTGTAAGCATTTGGAAAGCTTTTGTCTATTCTCTGCCTCATGAAGACCCAGCTGTTGTTCTCAAATTTACACTCTATAATCTTATTGTCATACTGTTTCAGTTCTCTTGTCACCTGTTTTAAAAAAAAAGTTCAAGATAAATGTATTTTATTAAATCAGTTTAAAGGCATTGTTCCTTCAGCTTGTGATAGATAATGAAAGGCCAAACATTGCCCTAAAATTCATCAGGAACAGTTCTTCATCCTACACCTAAAGTTAAGCTTAGCTGAATATCTTAACATCTCCAATGTACACATGCTCAGCTACTTGACATTTTAAAAATACTTTTGAAATCTGTTGTCAATATATGGCAATTATGCTAAAACATCAGCTACTCTAGTAAAAAAAAATTAAATAAAAAAATCAACCAGTAGAAATGTCCCAAATGCAAATAGGTTTCCATGGGGATGAACTGCTTCCTGTATAAGTGCTACTGCCAGCCTAACTGTATGAAATGCATTATCTGTGTTTCCATCAACCTTCTTTGTTAAAGGTCTCAAAGCCAAACATTAGGTTTCAATACCAGAATTAGCTTATAAAAATCATTCCACTCTTTAAATTTTTAGAGATTATTTTCTTTTAAAAATAAAGTAAATTCTAACTCCAAAAATTACATGGGTTTTTAAATCACACATGTTCTAAATATCCTTCAGGCCTCTTTTCTCTATTCATTCATAGATTTGTCAGCAAGCAGCTAATATCGTGAGCTATCTGTCTTTCTATTAGCTGATGCTGAGTGATTTGGAGATTTTTAGTTCATGTGTACTATACTTCCTGTTTATTTTGGCTACTTCATCCTATGCATCTTAACCTATGATAAAATGCAAAATTCCCAAGTAACCATGGCAACTTGAGAACTTTAGCTAATGCTTTAGCAACTATTTCCCAATATACTTCAGTTTGTTCCAAAAACTCTTTTTGTACGTATGAATCTGTATTTAACTGTTAGTTTTGTGTTTAGCTCTGTTACAGACTTCAAATCAAATGCTAGTCAAGGTAATATCACAACTGTGATGCAGTCTTTTATGGGTAATTACTTTTCCTTACACTAAAGAGGACTGGTTATTTCATTAGCAGAAATTTGCATTTCTACTGTCTATCCACTTACCAGTACTGACACAGGAATTTACTACTGTTCAGGGATACAGACTTTGAAGAAGGACAGGAAAGTCTTTGGAACAATTAGTTGGGTGTGCAATGAATACTCTCAAACATATTTTGGACTAATTTCTAGATAAAGGCAATTAATCTGCCAATATGAGTCCCAAACCTTTGTGGATTACCCCACTTGCAAAATAGGACAAGTCTAACCCTCAAGTTGCTAAAAATGCAGCCATCACATTCTGTTCAGCATTTATTCTGAACATTACTATTAATTTCAGGAAAGGGAGCTCTGGGATTTTACTTGTCAAGTAAAAGTGACACTATGAGACAATTTAGCTAACCTGCTTAATTTAGGCCAGTCAAGAGACTTTAACATAAAAAAAAGTCAGTTTTTTTCATCAGTTTTTTATCATAAATTCATTTATTTCTTTTTAAAAAAGAAGTAATCCTTCTGCTGACTACAGATATTTTTTAAAACCATTTAACCGCTACAATGCACTTCGTGACCATTGGTGGTCACGTGGATTAGGGGAGACATCTCCTATCCCGTTTGAAAGATTAACTCATCTCCTAATTTGCCTGTCTTTCCCTTTTTAGCACATTTCCTTGTACGGTATCTTAGTTCACTATACATGTGCTAAAAGCGATATTCCAACCAGATGTTCAAGTAACACAGACTCACTTAACATTTATGTTTCATTAGGTGTGTTCAGGAAAACACAACATCCTTTTCTAATCCACTGTGGATGTTTAAACACAGGAAGAAACTTTTGGCTGTGTAATGATTTGGAAAGTATATTACTTCGACAATAGCTGCCAAGGAAAAAAAAATATTTATATGTCCTTTTTTCCTGATGAAGCAGGAAAATGCTGTTAGAAGAATCACCTGCTAGAGGCAGAGAGATATTCAACTCTAGCCAGTGACTTTCACTAACTAGCAATCTCAGTAAGCCTTTGTCATACAGTTTATCATTCTTCTAGTGTTCAGAGGCTCAGAATAGCAATAAATTATGTGGTTGCTCTATGTGACTGTGGCAATTAAGCAGTATTATTAACTCTCTGTATGCTTGCTTGGCCACTCATTAGCAATCTGGAAGATGGATCTTTCCAGAAAATGCAAACACCTGCCAATGCACTGAGCTAAATGCTTTTAGAAAACTGCTGTTCATAGTCTTCACAAGTTATAGCAATTATCTTACCAAGTAAGGAACATAGCAGTTACCATTCCCCAATTAAATGACCTTGGTCTTGTAAAAGCACCTGTCTTAATATGTAGGCACATTTTCTTTTAGAAGCTTTTGAACATTTTATCAAGAGTACAGAAAGTACTCTAAGCACAATATACACGTTCAGCATTAACAATGCTGAAAATACCGGTGTACCACAATCATTCTAGGCTTCTCAATATGTATGTGTTTGGAGAGGATTGAAAAGGTCACAGAACAATTCCTTAGTAATCACTGTAAACAAGCTTTGTTGCAAATATGTCACAGTTCAGGGCAACTGCACCTGTGTTTCCCCTCAGTCATCCAGCTCTCAGCTTCCAGCTCTCCAGCTGTTGCCTCTCTTGGGTGGGGTGACTAGGGTGACCAGATGAGAGGAAGAAAATATTGGGACACATAGGGGTGGCGGTGGGGGAGGGAGTGGAGAAAAATAAAAAGCCGAGTGCTGCTGGCGGAGCAAAAAAACCCCAGTGCTGCCGGTGGAGCGAAATAGTGGGACAAACACATAAATATTGGGACGGTCCCGATTTTATCAGGACGTCTGGTCACCCTAGGGGAGACCCACCTCTCACTCCCTTTTGACCAGGGTATGTCCAGGCTGCAGTTCCCTGTCTTCACTGTGTATTTCCCAGCAAAGAGAGTCTGCCTAAACAGATCTGCTTGCTTTTTCTTCAGAGACTGATAACAGAGTGATTTCTGCGGATATAAGGTACCTCAAAGTTCTCTCCAACCTACTTTATTCTTCAGGTACAAGCCTTACAGAGAAAATATATTAAAAACAGTAAAAGACCTTCTTGCATGTTAAGAAGCTTACCAGAGTTCACGCTAACAGGGATTCTGGCAGGCCCAGTCCTCCCAACTCTACCTTAAGGATTGAGGCCCTCCATGGACTAGGGGTCCTGTGCATTTAAATCCAGACTTTTCATCCCAAAACCCTTTCTTTGCCTCTCTGCCCCTGGGAAATTCAGTCTGAACTAGTGTATGTGTATATCTCCAGGGAGAGGCTTCAAAGGCAGATAACAGATGAAGTTCATTAGCCTCCCCACTACCTATTAGAGAAGGTACATAAAATGCCACAATACCACATACACAATTGCAATTCTAATACAAAACACCCCCAAAGACTGTTTTGGATATTGTCAATCTGCCACAATCACTACATGTATCACTCACAACCATTTCCTGAAGTGGTGATTATAGGGTGACCTAACGTCCCGATTTTATCGGGACTGTCCCGATATTTACTTGTTTGTCCCCTGTTGTTGGGACGCGAATTGTCCCGATATTTTGCCCTCCAGCGCACAGGCGGAGGGGGCTCGTGTCCCCGCCCTGCCCCGGCTCCACCCCTTCCTTCCCCATTGGATCCCTCCCCAAATTCTTGCCCCCTCACTGCCCCACTGGATCCCTCCCCAAATCCCTGCCCTGGCCCCGCCTCTTCCCCAAGCACGCTGCATTCCTCCTCCACCCCCCTCCTTCCCAGGCTTGCGCTAATCAGCTGTATGGTGGTACAAGTGCTGGAGGGAGGGGGAGAAGCAGGAAGCGGCAGCCTGCTCAGGGGAGGCAGAGGTGGAGGGGAGGCGAGCTGGTGCGGGGGGAGGGAGGAGGTGCGTGGCGTGGCGTGGAGCTGCCGGTGGGTGCTCAGCCCCCACCAATTTTTCATATGATCCAGCGGCTCTTGTGGGGTTTTTTTTGCTTTTGTTTTTGTTTTTTCCTCCACCACCGGCTCTTTTTTTTTTTTTTTTTTGCTCCCAATATTTCACATCTCTCATCTGGTCACGCTAGGTGATTAAGACTAAATGTGGTCTGGGAGCCACCAAAATGTAACTTATCGCTCACCAAAATCCCTTCTCCCTCACCAAGCTCTTCCCTAGCAGTTGGGAGTGAGAGATTAAACTTCCCTCCTAGTAAGAAACAGAGTGACATATTGCACATCCTGCCTCAGAGGGGTCTCTCTCTATTCTCCCTTCTTGGCTTTGTGTTCCTCCATCCTTCCCCCACTCCCACCTCTACATATTGTAGAGGAAATCTGAGAAACTCATCATTCCACTTCTTGAAAGCAAGTTTTGGCAGTTGTTTCTTCCCGCTTGTGCTGGATGGGACAAGGCAGAAGATGTCTCAGCTATGAGAGGACTTGGGGTTGAGTGCTGAACAATTTGCTCAGCAGTGAGATTCGCTGTATGAGCTGCTGGTGCTCTTACCCAGTGATGACAAATCTGTGGAACCAGAGCCAATTCTGACAATGCTTCCAAACCTGCTGCAGCCATATGGGTCTGCCAGGATTATGGGGCCACCACACCCATTCTAGTGCAACGTGCTGGAGAGAAAGAGCAACTTCATGCCAACAAAGTCCTTTGTGGGGGGGATAATCAGTATGTTTCTCTCTCCATCCCCCCCAGACTGGGACAGACTACATGCTCTCCTTCCCCAGTGAACAGAAAACCCCCACAATCACAAACCTCAATTTATACATATTTCATAGTCCATATTCCAATGCAGAGTGAACTCATTTGGCACTATATATGGGTATGGAGGACAGGTGATACTGAATCTTGGTCCTGGCATATAGGTGCCCAATTGAATAGCTTTGCAGGGGACTCCAAATTTGTTTGAATTGGACCTGTTTGGAACCCAGTGCTCAGTGGCCTCAAATTTGGAAGTTTCCATCAAACTAAGGACTCCATGGAGCCTCCCTTAATCAAATACTCGTTCCCTACAGCTAAGGGAAATTTGGATCCCACAATACCACATGAATCAGTGTCATGGAGTAAATATATTCCTTTAAAGTTTAGCAAATTTAAGTCAACCTTATTAGCTCATATGGAATAAAAAAGCTTAACTTTTTCCTTTCGTTATGATGAAAAGCTTCCCCACTGCCTGCACTATCTACTGTAGTCCTTTAATACAGAAGAGCGGTTCTCTTTACAAAAACAATAGCATCTAGCATTTATGTATCGCCTTTTGTGCAAATGGAACCTGGAGTAGAAAAGAAACTGAAATATCAACTACACATAATAATTACTTCCATCTACCACTGCAATGCAGCCATCTCTGAGGTGAAGTACACACAGCAACATTACACAGCAATTTAGGACATGTGAAAAATAACGTATCCAACTGAAAATACAGAAGGGAAAACATTTAGGTAACCAGACAGTAATTATTTCTAATGCTTTGAACACTGCCACGGTATCTGTGATGACTACAAATGGTCAAAATTTCTGTTTTACATTTCATTCAAAAGAGCACCTGCAGCCACGCAGTGCCTCTTGGTACCATGCTAGAGCACAGATTCACGGATAATTTCACCTTACTGAATCACCACATCGTTCCCTACAACTGTTACATGGTCTCATCCAAATAGTGATCTAGCCCTGCTTAGTTTGTGAGATGACGGGATCACTGCAAAGTTGCTATTATATGTAATTTAGTTATTGAAAAGTCATTGTTTATTTTATATTTTAAAGCAGTTAAGCAAATATTCAGACTTTTGGTTAGAATGTAAAAGTTATGAATTTTTTTTAAATTACCAACATCTATTTTTTTCCAGTTCTCATTTTTAGGGTTTTTTTTTTTTTGTAAAAAATGTAGATAAAATTTTACATCACAACAAGAAACACATGAGGTTACATACTTCATTGAGTTCTGTGTTCAATGCAATTATGACAAATCATTTTTTAGGAAAACAATCTACTTTAAGGAGACATTGAGGCTGCCAAGAAAACATATTAAAAATTCTATTTAGAAATACTTTTTTGTTCATATCATTTTGTCTTTGTACTTTCCCCCCCATTCTTTATTACCAAAAACATCTGCATGACTAAAAAACTGTTGTTTATAAGTTCACCGGCTTCTGTTGCCATCATCTTATTTGTGATATCCCAGTAGAAGTGACTGTGATGTTAGAGACAGAAGATTATGATTTCCACAGAGGAATAAGCAGAAGCAGCAGCTGAATTCTTAAGAAATAAAGGGTATTTTTAGCATGTAATTTCTTAGTAATATGGAATAAGAAAAAGAAAACAGAATATACAGACAGAAAAGTTAATAAATACAACGGTTTTCCAAGTTTTCCAAGAGGCATTTGGTTCTTTGTAAGAAAAAACATACACGATGTGAGCACTATTCTTTTCCTATGTAAATGAACAAATAGACACGTTAATAATATTCACTCACAGTCCATTAGCTGAACTGCAGAAAAGCTGTCACATTTTGCCATATAGAGCTGGTCTTAGCACTTTTGGGTATGCCTGTGAAACAATCCCCTCCTCACTGCAAATATAAGTGATTCTTCTCCACCCAGATCACACTACTATGCACGAAGTGAGAAAGATAGCTCTTCAGCACACATCCAAAATTAACTGAATAACTCTCTGAAGAAGTGTGTGAGAAACCTTCAGGTCGTTCCCAGACTCCTGCTTCAGGAGAAATGGAGCCCGGCAGCTAGTGCTGGGGTCAGGGCATTATTGAAACATTTAACCAAGTTTTCAAGGGACAATTGTCCAGAGAATCTGAGAGATGTGAGCACCTCAGCCACTGGAAGATTTTGGCTGTGTTCAGGCTTCGATGACAGTACAGGGGATGGGGTGGGAAATATGCAGACCAGTTGCTTTTACAGTTGGTGACCCCTTCAGTGAGGCAGGGCAGAACTAATGCAGCCTCAAATCTTGGTTTCTCCACCACTACCAAACTTGATGGTTGTACCACCCCATTTTGGTGAACTATATCATTCAGAGAGTGGGAGGTATATGAGAAAGCATTATCATGCATGATTTACAGATAAGGAAACTCATATGGAACATTTAAGCAACCTGGCAAAGGACACAATGAGAGTCAGTGGCAGAGCCAGTATTGGAACCTGGGAGTCCCTTGCTCTACATCCTGTGCTTTGTCCTCTTGAATCTCCTGTCCCCTCATGCTATTGAACTACCCCTTCTTGTGGCCAGAGGTCATAAGGTTGCTTAAGCATAAGTTAGCTCAGCTGCAGGCAGCCAATTTGAAGGAAGCTTGCAGTGGGCTTACTGCTCCCTCCCCAAAATCAAAGAGACGTGTGATGATTTTCAAAGACATCAAAGTCTAGATCTGGGCAGCTGCAGAGGGTGAGTAGCAGACAATGAATAACCTATGATATCCAGGAGATATCAAATATAAATATTCAACCCTAGCAACTGGTGTAAATTTAAAAAAGGCAGGGGGACTTGTAGTAGCAGACTTTGTGGGTCCCAAAAGTCAGCTCTAATGTCATAGATTATACACTATTGTAAATATAAAATGTCTGTGTTTTCTCTGAAAGTATATAATTTAGATTGTAAATACCATTTTAAAGAATATAGTTTTTCAAGTGAAATACCAAAAATATACATGAATATAAATAAGACTTTTAAAATATACTCAAGCCTGTTCATACAATGAGCTTTTACTGCACCTAAAAGCGTCATAAACATTTCAGTTGATAAAAAAATGAACCAGTTAAATAAAATATTACATATTTTCTGTTCACCAAACAAAGTTTCATAATATAATGAAACCATATTAAAAATGCATATTAAAAGGACCGTTTTCTCAAAAATAAAGATGTGCTGAATTGGTTACCACTGCTGTTATTTTATTTTACATCAGTTATGAGAACTGATGGTGTATAGTTTTAAGTAGCGTATTACACAATAAACAGCTGTCAGGTTGGGTAAAAGCAAGTGAAGTCGAAATGTTTATTCAGTAGTGAAGCTGTTTACTGACTACACATTATCTCTTGTTTATAGGAAATAAAATGAATGATCTGACTCCTTTAAAGGAACATTAACAAGTTAAAATAATATTTTACATACATTCTGAAAATCTTTTTTTTTTTTTTTTTTTTTTTAACCATATACAGCATGGCCAACACCAAGAATTGAACAATCCTGAGTCATGCCCCTCAAAATCATGAGATTTTTAAAAACTATAAATTCAGGGTTATTTTCTTTGTCTTTATTTTTAAGTCATAAGATTAAAAACATGCTCTTCTTCACAACCATGAGGGCTAGAAACTTTTTTAAAAATGAAAATAGAGATTCTCACCTAATCACATTTCTCTAGGCGCAGGTGCTTTAAGAAAAACACCAAATATTGTGAGACTTGCAATAAAAATCACAAGAACTGGAATCACTTAGTATATGCTATTGTCCATTTCATCACCATTTTACCTTTATTTCCCATCTTTAAATATTGATTCAGCTTTCTGAGACTTAGGATGGGCTAGATACCGCCTGTCTTTCAGACACCAGGAAATAACTGGAATAAAATCCCTTCCCCTTCTTTTGGTTGGTGGTATAAGCTTGGTATTTCTTTGCCAGGAGGAAGTACATTTCCTGTAGCAATCTGAAGAGTTTTCTGTAAACCAGATCTTATAGTACCTTCTGAACAATCAGGATTTATGTGTCTAAGGTGACAAAAGACTAAGGGTTGTAAAATACCAAAGAGATCCCAGTAAAGTACTGTTAATGGCAAAGCCAGGTAAATGATCTGGAACCTTTCAAAACTCCTATTTCTGGGGCTCGCTGAAAGAGTGGTTAAGATCATTTGTTTTCTGGTGGTGTTAAGGTTGAGCACACTATATGTAAGGTGACCTCCTTTGAAGCTAGTCACTGACGCTAAAATCAGCTTGTGTGGTGGAGTCTTTTCCTTCTCTGACTTGAAGGAGGGATCCATCAGATAAATCACAGGTCCAAATGTACAGAGTGTAGCCTTTGTCTCTATTGTCCTCAGCAAATAAGACTGCCCCATAAAGTTCTCTGTAGTGCAAAGGAAGAGCTTTTCAGGGACCCTTAGTGGAAATTATGCCTGCAGCCAATCAGACCTACAGGCATCTATGCCTCCAACAGTCTCACCTGAATCAGAGGCCACCAGAGCCTGATGCTGGGCTAGGTCTATGTTCTCACAGACTAGCTTCTCAAATGCCTAGTGTCTCTCTTGATAAAATCAATCTATCAGGGTAGAGGCCTTCTTCTATATCTGCACCTTAACTATGGATATGAAAGCCTGGTAGTTCATGATGGAAAGGTTTGAGGATGTAGACTGATGCACTCTTTGTCTGAATAATCCAAGCACCACAGTTCATGGATCTAGAGCACAGTATTCCAGATTTGGCTCATCTTCCCTGTAGCCATGGCCATCTCTGCCACCAAACTCTCACAGGACAGTAGAGGTCAGACGCATCTTTGAGGGCATATTTTTTCTTGATCACTTTTGAGACTGGGAAGTATTTGCATCACAGGGTCTGCCACATCTTCACCAGCTGATTTAACAGGGTGTAACAAAAAGGTAACACTAACAGACAGGAGTTCCTGGTCCAGGCAGCTCTCAATCATGGTCCTTGTAGATTCCTGGACTGGTTTCACCTCAAAATCAGGTGTCGTGGACAACTTCTGTAAAAATTAAAAAAGGTAGGATCCGCCACTGTGGAGCCATCATCTTGGTGATGTGACATCAAAGGAGTTCTCTGATTATTCAGAGTTAAAAGAACAGTCCATATCACCCTGATCCTCAGCCTGCCATGCTGCAAGTGGACAAAACTGACTGGAATGTTTGGAGAACAGTACTTACACCTGGCGTGAGATTGTGTGTAAAAGCTATGCTGGCAGGATATTTTACCCCTGGTATGGTCACCCAAATGAGGCAGACAAAAAGAACCAGATGAAAAGCAGTCCACTGGTCCTCCAGGTTGGGAATTGAGTGATAGGCCAACAACTTATTCTTGTCAAAAATTTAAGATTTAGAAATACAAAGTAGCCATTCCAGCAAGCAGCATGCCAAATTAATGGACTCCGTCTTGGCAGAAATAACGAGTTTTGGAAAGCCAACAGAAAGCCAAGATTCGGAGAAGTTCTTTATTAAAAGTAAAACAAACTATGAAAGTGGGTTTCTAGAACATTAAAATAATGGCTAAAACAACAAAAGCTGTGCAGGGATGGAAAACATGGATGAATATAATCTCAAAATCTTTGGAGTAAGCGAATGTTGATGGCCAAGAGCTAATAAAAAGATCGAAAAATGAAAATAAGGTAATAAAATATTCAAGAAGGCAAGATGATTTTCACTCAGAGTACCATTAATTATGGCTTCCAAAGCAGAAAAAAAATCACTCAGACTGGGTTACCAATTGTCAGAAAATTGCTCCAAACTAGATTTTAAACATGATAAATGAAAATGACAATTATACAATATTATGCACAAACAACTACCACAATTAGATCAAAAATCAATTCTACAATTGGCTACAAACTCTGGCAATTCCCTGACAGATATCTCCGTAGTAATGGAGGGACTTCAATGACAAAGTTTGGAATGACAACAATGGAGGCAGAAAGTAATGCACAAATGGCCTTAGGTTCCCAAAATCGAAATGGTGAAAGACTGATAGAACTGTGCCTGGTAGCAGATTTCATAACTGGGCGGAACATTATTCCCCCACAAAGATATCCAACAAGTAACTTGGAAATCCCCAGATGAAGTCACCAGGAACCAGACAGACAATCTATATACTGCAGCTATTCCAAACTGTACTGAAGAACAGATTTCACACTCTAAAAGACTTAAATCGATCACAAAAAGTCAACATAGACATGTTGCGTGACAGATTCATAGATGCCTCATTAACTCTAGTTGGTACCCAGATAAGCACACCTAAAGTTTGGATAAGTGAGGATGTGTTAAACTGTGTGATAGAAAGGAAACAAGTCAAAGCAGACAGACTCCTCAAAAAACACCTCCAGAAGCAGCAGCAGCAGCAGCAAAAAACTGTATAAAACAAAGGGGCATCAGACCTGGCAGAGCTAATCCCCAAATCAGCCAGGAGGAGATGCCCTAGCTGTGACAACAGGGCGGTCACTCCAATACAGGGAAGTGTGAGAAACCATAGTAGTGAAGTTCAGAAGGAAAGAGAATGCAGACACTTAATGGAGAAGACCAATATACGCTCTCAAGATGGACCTCAAGAGATTTCACTCGTATTTATGGGAAATATAAAACAAACCATGAGGACCCAGGCACTACTTATGCAGGTCCTGCAGAATCAGTAGAGGTAGTGGCAGGAACAATTATATCTGCAAGCATAGTTAATGAAGCTGGCTGAACAGCAGCAATATTTGTTTCGGATCCTGTGAGAAGCAGGGAGCAGGGGCTGAAAAAGCTGGGAGCAGAAAAAAATGCTCCAGGGCCACTGAAATGGGTTACCTAGGGAGGTGGTGGAATCTCCTTCCTTAGAGGTTTTTAAGATCAGGCTTGACGAAGCCCAGGCTGGGATGATTTAGTTGGGGACTGGTCTTGCTTTGAGCAGGGGGTTGGACTACATGACCTCCTGAGGTCCCTTCCAACCCCGATATTCTATGTTTCTATGCATGTTACGCCTGTGGGCAGAGAGGACACTTGAAAAGGGACTGCCCCTATGTACATCAAGACAAGAAAGCTTACTCTGAAGCAAAAGATCTAGGAAAGCCCAAACAAGTCCCACCTGCTGAAAAAAAAGTACTTGTTTTTTCCTGTGGGGGATGGGGACTTGTGAAGGCGCATTGCCCTCACAAGACAAGGGAAACTAGCCATGAAAAGGACAACAGGTCAGGAAAGAAATGGAAGGAAGAGCCAGAGGCCCATAGTGTGGGCACATAGGTTGCAGAGAAGGTCAAGGGTGCTGTGAAGATAGAGGATGAGGAGAAACTGGAGGGAACAAACAATCATCCGTAGACAAACTTAAAGGATTTGGGGACAAATATGGAGGGTAAACAGAATGCGGTGGGAACTCAGACCCTGGGAGAGTCTGTGACGCAAAGGCAAAAGCTACAAGGGAGGTTGGTAGCTGCTGAGCAAGCCTTGCAAATGGCTTCCCAAGAGTCAGAATTCCAGGAGGAAAGTTTCGGGACACCATGGAGGAGAAGGGTAGACTCCTTCTCATGGTGGGGGACCTGGAGCTGGAAAGGGATGACCTGCAGACCCAGCTCCGATAACTCTCAGGGAAAAGGCATCATACCCCTAAGGGTTACAGGGTTGAGGGGGAGGGTGTGTAATGGGGTCCTACCCTATACCAGGCCTGAGTAGAGAGAAAGGGCCAATGACTCCTATGACAGGCTGCACTTGGAGAACAGTCAGGGCTGATAAGCTTTTAATTGATGATGAAGCCCAGCTAGGCAAGAGCAGACTAAGCTGCTATAAAAACAGGAAGCAGAGAGCAAGAAGGGGGCTTCAGTGAGAAAGACTGCAGTCACTCTCTGTGCTTTAGAGAGGGAAAGGAGGAAACCCAGGGATAGCAGAAACCCTAGGGATCCAGGCCCTGAAGGAAGGGTTTTCCCAGAAAGTGATGGAATGGAAACATGAGAGGCAGAATAGGAAAAGGCGCAGGGAAATGGCAGCAAGATGGGATGTTACAGACCCTGGCCGCTGATTAGAGGGTCCCGGAGTTGGAATCTGGAATAGTGGGTGGGCCCAAGTTCCCCTACCAGCCATTGGGGAAGTGGCACAGAGTGGGCAGTGGACCAGAAAACAGCCTGAGACAGTCATCGAATGGGAGTTGGATCCTTGGAACGGGGAAAACACATAGTTAGCGAGCTGGAGGGCCAAGTCACGAAGAGGTAGCAACTGAGTCACAAAAAGAGACAGCACCCCGAGTTGCAGAGAGAGAGAGTGTGAGTGAGAGAGGCACGCACAAACGAGAGACAGGAAAAGGATATCAGACTAGACGGAGGTAATCCCAGAGCAGCCAGAAGGCAGCACCCTCATGGTGACTGTACCCCAAGACACAAGATCAGACCTTAACAACAGGAAAAGAACAAAGAGTGATGAGCAGAGCACTTTTAAGAGGTGCTAAACAGACCAATACCAAAAGAAACTTGACTTTTACAAAGACATTAAACACCCATAGCAGTACATTGTAACATTTCACATCATAAAAAAATGAAATCCTGGGAAAGCTGAATATGAACCGCAAGTCCTCAGGAAAATGCAGGAAGCTGGTGATGATGAGACCATCACCACTGATAAAATCACTGAATTTTTTAATAAAGTATGGAACCAGGAAAACCCTCCAGAACAATGGTTGGTATAACTGCGTTGCTCTGGGGTGTGGGTTTTTCACACCCCTGAGCGATGCAGTTATACCAATCTAAGTTGATAGTATAGGCCTGACCTAAGAGAAGAGCAGGCTGGATTTCAACTTGGAAGTTGATGAGTGAATAGACTTTTAGCCTAAGAGTAATCATAGAAGAGAGCAATGAATGGCAAAAATTATTCATCATAAACCGAATTGATTTTAAGAAAGCATTTGACAGCTTTCATTGCAATTCAATCTGCAACAACTTGAAGTATTATGGTATGCCAGAAAAAATAATTAACATAATCACAAGCAGGAGTGGCTGTAGGCACCAGCAAAGCAAGCACATGTTTGGGGCAGCCCATTTGCAGGGGCGGCAGGATCCAGCATGGGAGCTGAGAACCAACAGAGGGCCCTGGCAGCTGTAGTTCCTTGGTTAGCTCCCTGCCTATAGAGCCAGCCCAGGAGCAGGGAAAGAACTACATTTCCCAGCATTCCCTTGGCCACTACCAACAGGAAAGAGGGGGAGGGAGTGAGGAAGCTGAGATATCATGCTGCAGCCTGCTATGAATGGACAGCTGCACTGTGAGTAGGGATACCATATTTTAACATTGAAAAAATAGGAAACTCCACGGGGAGTGAGGGTAGCCCCACCCTGCCACCATCCACTCCCTCCAACTGCCCCCCACAGAAACCCCCACCCATCTGACCCTTGCCCCAACCCCCCCCCGGGACCCTACCCCCTATCTAAGCCTCCATTCTCCTTGTCCCCAACTGCCACCTCCTGAGACCCCCCCCAACTTCCCCTCTAGGACCCCACCCCCACCCCCTACCTGTCCCCTGACAAACCCCTGGGACTCCCATGCCTATCCAACTGCTGCTTGTCCCCCTGACTGCCCCCCCCGAACCTCCACCCCATCCAACCACCCCTTCTCCCTGCCCCTTGACTGCCCCCCCTGGAACCTCCTACCCCTTCTCCAAGCCCCCAGCCCCCTTACCATGCCACTCAGACCAGCGTGTCTGGCTTCGCGCAGCGCCAGACATGCTGCTGCATACATGCTGCCGTGTTCCCCTGCGGAGCCACAGCCCCCCCCTCCGCCCCCCCCCCNCAGACCAGCGTGTCTGGCTCCACGCAGCGCCAGACACACTGCTGCATATATGCTGCCGTGTTCCCCCGCAGAGCCACAGCCCTCTCCCCCCCCCCCCCCCCAGCACCTGCCTTCCAGATTTGAACACCTCAAAATTCAGGAGTGCTCAAGCTCAGTTTGGGCAACTGTTACTTCATTTCTCCCAAATCAAATATACTGATCCACTGTAACTTGCTGTAGAAAAAGTAGGATAAAATTGAGCAAGAAATGCTTCCCAGTGGTTATTAGGACTGGAATTGCTATTTTCAACAGCCATTGCCTTTTGTTTGTTTCTTTGTTTAAAAGGAAGACAGTGATATTGCTTTCAGGGCATTGGCAAATTCCCCATAGAAAGAAAGAAAGTGGAACAAAAGAATAATAAAAGCACCTCAACTTTTCCTCATTTATGTCTTGCATCTGAAGAAGTGAGGTTCTTACCCACGAAAGCTTATGCTCCCAATACTTCTGTTAGTCTTAAAGGTGCCACAGGACCCTCTGTTGCTTTTTACAGATTCAGACTAACACGGCTACCCCTCCGATACTTCATTTACGTAAGACAGACTTATAATATGCACCCAGATATCCGCCAATCACACAAGCTGAAAATTGTTCTACTTTACTGCAGATCTGTAACCATATGAGAACCAAACCTGTCTGTGTTCTGTGCACATCTAAAACTCCTGCTGAATGACCTGCCCTGGGAGCGAGTTACCAGTGACCCAGGGCTGCGGCGGAAGGAGGGTGCAGATGTGTGTGTGTGTGGGGGAAAGAGAGTCCTGGGCTGGGGCGGCAGTAGGTGTGTGTGTGGGGCAATGATGGGGGGGTAGGGGGGAGCCCAGGGCTGGGGCAGCAGGAGGTGTGTGTGTGGGGGGGAGAGCCCAGGGCTGGGGCGGCAGGGGGGTGCAGGTGATGGGGGAGAGCCCAGGGCTGGGATGGCAGGGCGGTGCGATGGCATGGAGCCCAGGGCTGGGACGTGGGGCAGCCAAAAATTATTTTGCGTGGGGCGGCAAAAAACCTAGAGCCGGCCCTGATCACAAGCCTTTATATCAAAGTGCAGCTTGCACAGTTAATGTAAATGCAGACTTGAGCAAATAGTTTAACCTAGATACTGGTTTCAAACATGGATGTATCTTCTTGCCTCTCATTTGCCAATGACTTCATTATGAGGAAAAGCGTAAATAGATACATACAGGCAACAGCTCAAGCAAGTGAAGAGTGAAAGACTGTCCAGCATCAAAAGCAAATTTTTGCAAAAGTATAGTAACACTAATATACCGTCTCCCTTGCTTTTAGTTCTTCCTTCCTCTTCACCTCTCCTTTTCTGTGTATCACAGGCAGGGCTGACAGCACTGCCTGTTATTAAGACTGCCTGACACTTCCCATTATAAAGGCCCTGTTTTCAGTTGCTTACAACTTTGGGATGTAATTTTCCATGCTGGATGTCTACCTCAGGCTGAATGTTCTGGGAAAATTTCAGCCAAAACAGTTTGGCTGTTTCCAAGAAGGGATCTATGGAAAAATATCTTTTGCCCATATTAAAAAATGTTAGTGTCCTTTTCTTTGAGAAGATCCCCTGCTTTGGAGCAGGAATGTGAAATTTAGCAGGGGATTGCTTTTGTTCCACAGATGTTCCTTTGCTGACCCAAATCTGCCCAAATTTGGCCAACTAATAAGCCTTTGAAAATATCCAGTTTTCACATGCCCATTAGCGAATAGCTATGGGGTTTGCAGCTAAATTCCTCAGATTCCATCCACAGTGAACCTGAGCAGGGCAATTACAACTCTGGGCTGTTGTGGATTAGGGCCAAGCACTGGAACTGAGAGCAGGAATCAACCCCCTTAATTCAGCCCCCTTGTGTGTATATGATACAGTAATTACATAATCACATACTATTTTTTCCCACAGGATCCCTGCCTCAATCAGTGCACAGGATGGCCTTGCTACGAAAATAAGGCCTGGTCTACACTAGAAAGTTAGGTTTCAGAGTAGCAGCCGTGTTAGTCTGTATCCGCAAAAAGAACAGGAGTACTTGTGGCACCTTAGAGACTAACAAATTTATTAGAGCATAAGCTTTCGTGGACTGCAGCCCACTTCTTCGGATGCATAAAGAGTGAAACATATATTGAGGAGATATATATACACACATACAGAGAGCATGAACAATTGGCCTCTCAGAGTTGGTAAGACAACTCCCACCTGTTCATTCTCTCTGTATGTGTGTATATATATCTCCTCAATATATGTTTCACTCTATATGCATCCGAAGAAGTGGGCTGTAGTCCACGAAAGCTTATGCTCTAATAAATTTGTTAGTCTCTAAGGTGCCACAAGTACTCCTGTTCTTTTTGCGGATACAGACTAACATGGCTGCTACCCTGAAATAAGTACTCTGAAGAATCCGGTCTCGGACATTTCAAATTGGGCACCCAGAATTAGTGCAAACTTCTGACCTTAATTTCTCAGAAGGGTGCCTGGGGTCCCCTTCTGTAAAATAGAGATAATACCACCCAGCCCACCCCCACCATGCTGGGTGTTGTGAAAATAAAGTCATTAATGTTTGTGAAGCACTTGGATACTATAGTGATGAGTACCACAGAAAAGCCCATGAGGAAATTAATAATTCTGTCTTCAGAGTAGGTTTTAAACAGTGTTCAGTAAATAAAGCATGGAACCACACACCAAATAATGAGAAAACAAAATATTTAGTAGCCACTCATTAAGGGAGCGCCATTCATTCTGCATACTGAATGAAGCAGGGGTCCCATGGAAAAATAGCGAGTGGTCGTGTAATTAAACTGTATCAGAATGCATATGGACAAGGGGGCTGTACTGAGGTTCCACAGGCAACTTTAATTCTGGCCTTTCCTAGCTTTTGTGTATTTGATTTATCAACCTTAATAATGTTCTTTTAAAGTATTTTGTGTGTATGTAATATACATATATTTTCTTCTGTGCTCTATCCTAGAGCATCCTCTTCTCATCTTTCCTGTATCTCTGAGTTACTGATTTTTTATGATTCTGGTTTTATCTTCATTGCATTTCTCCCATCCACATTTTGCAAAGGGCCTATGAGACTACAAAATTATCTGACTCCTACTTATCTGCCGCAATACTACCTTTGCTGTATGTACACATAGAAGAGCATCTCTGTACCAGTGCTTGCAGCAGGATCTAGGTCACTCTCTGTGCATTCTAAAGAAAAAAATGGCTTCCACAGGTCAACTAACGTTTTCCTTTACTGAATCAGGCCCCAATTCTGCAAACATTTATCCATGTAACTTTATGCATGCAAGTAGTCTCATGGAAACTATTCGCTTGCATATGTGTTTTCAAGATTGGGGCCTTAGACTCCGTCTGTCCATCACTCAACTGAATTCTAAAACCTTCCCTGAAATTATAGCGCTACTCCCGAAAAAAGTACAAATCAATTCTCATAGGTGATCAAAAGAAGTTGAAATCAGAATCCAAAGTAGAGAATAATTACAAGGGAATCTTTTAAGATCCATCCTTTACTTATTAATATGCAGCTTTCAAATGCTAACCATTTTGAATCATATTCTTTTTCTTCTGTTTAGCTCCTAAACAGCTAGTTTTACATGCTTAACGGTGTTTTACATGCTTAAAGG